>NC_056728.1:738482649-738490149 GCF_019279795.1 Protopterus annectens
CCCTTACATCTATAACCATACCATACCTTTCCACTGTACAGGTTCTAGCAGAGTGTACGGATGGTTGGCCCTTTATCTTAGGTGTGTGTTACATTGACCTGTGTCTATCTGGCAATTTGCTGGCATTTCATGTGAGACTTACTTGATTCTATAGAGACTTGATTCTATAATTATGACGTGCTTCCACCGACTATATTTTTCTTTGTCTTCTGGGATCTTTATGTAACCAGTCCTTTTTGGACACTTTCTATTGTTGTTCATTTTTGTTTACATATATGACTACTTTGGTATGTTGTGCTATTATTGTGTGTGAGCATCTCCCGGCCTCTACTGACACTGGACATATATCCAGCTAGCCCGGTCAACAAATGTAAACCAACATAAAACTTACATAAACGTACGGTGGCACCTTCTGACAAGTAGGTCGGGTTACAGATGCATACCCTTCGTCAATCCCTGCTACTAACACACCCGTTATTCTATCCACATTCTATGTTTGTCTTATCACATATCATGTGTTTCTACTAGTTGTACCAGTACTTTGCATGGCATTGTCCGGTTCCATACTTTCAGAGGCTGACAGTTTTGAGACATGTATAACTAATGTGGAGGACACAGCATTAACTTACCCTGCTGTGAGCGGATCACACACGCACAGGCGCACTTGCATTTCCTAATTGTGGGTTACGCGCAAGCATGCATATCCGTATTCTGGGTTACATATGTTTACTGAGTCTGTGTGATTACGTGGCTGTATTAGTTGTGACTGTTCCAGTAACATATCTCTGATCCGGTTAACGGACGTGTGCGGAACACACTTTCACCTTTACACATGTAACTGTCTTTGCGGCACAGATGCATTACTTACACATTCACATTTATATGTTCTATAGTCGTAATTCAAACGGGACTGCATTCACGTTGGCCGGTTGCTGTGACCACTACACGTTTGCTGTTCTGTCTCATTTATATGCATAACCATGGTACATAGCTACATTAACATATTCCCCCCCCGCACTCACTTACGTCACAGGCATCCATTCTCCTGCTGGGAAAAGTGCGGTACTACATGTTACACATTCCCTATTCCCTACTGCTCTTGACCCAGGATGCATATGGCGTGACTGCAGGGATATTCAGATCACAGGGCCTTATAGCCCCAATGCATACAGGTCTTTGATTGTCAGGGTGTTCCTGTGGTGCTCTGGGTTTGGTCTTGTCCGCCTAATGTACGGAACTGCCCTGACCGTGTACAAATGTCAGATGAGGCACATGGGCACGGTTTGTCCATGTCTATTATACCATAACCCCCCCATTATTCCTAACCGTGCACGCTGATTGGCCAGCGTGCTGTAGATCGGGTTATAGTAATGGCACCGGTCTGGTCGCCCGGACCTATTTCCATTAGTATACCAGATGATAACCTGTCTCGCCATGTTACATGGGGTTAACATAGCGTGACAGCTTTTAACTGAGCCTGGAGATGTCCGCTGCTTACTTTGGGGCAGTCTTGCTCTGCTACACACATTTAACATAGCGGGACAGGTTGTACAACACAGCAACGGGGACATCGAGCTCTCCGTTGCTGTTTTGTATTGATTTGCTATGTTGACTGTGTTTTACATAGTGAGACAGTTTCGCCATTAGCAACGGACATCTCGCGCAGTACGTCAGCACCGCCGCGGATGCCAGACATCTGCGGATGGGCAGCAGACAGGCATTATGCTGTGCCATTATGTCTGGGGATTAATAGTTTATTTTCCTAGATGATATGGCATAATAGCAATAACACGCCTGCGGGTACCTGTATTTACCCACGGTTGTTTTAGCTTGGTCCCTCGGCATCGCCTCGGGACCGCACTAATGCCTACCGTGGATATATCCAGCATTACCCACACCCAGGCATGGGTTATTGCTATGATATTTATTCTGTGTGTACAGACACGAGTGTTTGGACAACCAACAATAGCTTTTGCTATTAGCATACAATGCTGTGGGTGGTGCCAGTTATCATACATATGCCATGTTCTGCGTTTTTCCCATTCACACTTGTCTATCCCCTGTCCTCATTCATACGTGGATATTTATGTGGCACATGACTGAACTATGTATTACCTGCAGGTATGCTGTGTACAGTGCACATATGTGACAGTTGGTTACAGTGTATCTGTGTACCTACCTCTGTGATACTGGGGACTACCACACATCCTTCGCAGCATTACATGCGTATGTACATACTATTATTCAGTGGCCTGTGGAAGGTTGTCGGAGCACCGGTTACATGTGTCCCTATTTGTGCACGCATCGTGTTGGTCTTTGTCCGACCTTCGTTGCTATCATGGGTTGGACGGTGGTGTTGGTGTGTGTTTGAGTTGTATTTATACTGCCGATACGCCAGTGGGGGTGGGCTACACGTGTTCCTCTTTGCAGGGGCCCCATTATGGACATTTGTGTCCTGCGCCGACACTTGACATGTGCCATATGTCCTGTGATATTGACACAGTCGTGTATGTCTTCCCATTACTACTTGTGTGTTACAGGCATTTTGTATCTGGTACGCATGACTATTATGTTGGATAGCTTAAGCTATTCCCATGCTATGACATAACCATTCATCTGGGCATATAATGCAGTTATTCTATCCTTTGCATTGGTCGTGGGTGTTTTGCCATACGGAACCACACATATCTACGAGTGATGTCCTACCTCGACATTCTGTGCATGTGGCAACCCTGCTGGGGTGACCTGCTTGGTGGACGGCTGTTCCGCCCTGTGTATTGTGTTTGACATGTCTGCATAGCTAATCATCGGTATAGTGGCTGCACATACTGCTTTATCCAGATGTGTACAGTTATGGACACCATGGCATGTGAACACCTATGGGGTTTCGACAGGTCCGTAACCACACGCGGGATGTACACATTCTGCCGACACATTCACATGCAGCCATTTGGATATCAGTACCTGGGGTGGGATGTTGACATGTGGGGTACATATTTGCATGCATGTCACTGCCTAGGACAATACTTCCTACTACATATGGGGTATACCCACTGTGTGTAGGTGTGCAGCTGCGCAAGGCTGCTAGCTGGATTGGGTGGACAGTCGGACATGGGTGCGGGTTACGTGCTATGACGGGGTTGTTGTGTATTACATTTGCATGCATGGGTTCTGCTTCTGGATATTCCGATTCGGCATACGCCATCCTATGTGTATGTGACGGTTACGTTGCTGTGTCTAGCACATTTTACTATACACATGTTTGTCTGTGTTTGGGATATCTGGTTTCTTTCTGGTTGTTATATATGGCTACGACTGCCCAGCTGTGTACTCTCACTACCACTGTGGGACTGCTGGTGACCATGCCCATGGGGCTAGTCATGTGTAGTTGCAGCGCGCTGACATGATGCAGTACACCTCCACTGGGTATGCCTGCTGACAGTGCATTGCGTGACAGACACGGTATTCCGAGTATCCTTCGTTCCGTGGATGGGAACATTTTGTACTTCGTGGATTTATGGTTGGTTCTCCATTTTGTGTGGACGGGTACTATGTTGCATACTCTGCGTACGTTTCATTATCCACGGACACTGGTTGGTGCAGTTACTATTGCAGGTGGCATGTGACAGTCAGCACTTTAGGTTGCTCATCGCCTGCCGGCTTGGCCACGCCTAAGGGCGCATCCTACTTGGGCTCCCTGGACTCGCGCACGTGCCCTATGCACGTGGTTGTGGTTGCGGCCCACACTCATTACTATGCATGTGGCGCTGCTATGCCAGTTATACGCTGCATGGCCGGTGCAAGCCTTACGCCGGCCTTGCGCCGAGCTTCATGAATCCGGGGGCATGTAGTTTATTTTCTTTCTTTTTTTTCCATGAGTAGATATTTTACTGGTAGGGAATTTATATTGTCAGGTATGTAATAATGACTGTCAGTGACTGGTGTTTGCTTTTTTAATACATGTTGGTGTAGTGCGCTTTGTATTGGTGTACCTTTTAGTTTGTTTGGGTAGCTTTTGTAATTTTCCTGTAGTTTTAACTGTGTTTTGCATTTAATGTGGTGTAGTGTTAACAATAACCTTATGCATGTCTGAGACTTGTAACTGTGAGTCCCTAAATAGTGAGGCTGAATGTTCAAAGAGAAGACGGTATGTATACTTAGACAATGTCTCAGAAATGTTCCCCTTTCTCTGAGGTGCAAGAATCTTAAAGTAAATATATATAGAGTTTGGGGTGCAACCCCCCCCCATAGGGAATGCAGGGAGTTTGCCCCTCCTGCAATAAACAATTTAATAGTACAATATAGAGTTTTGATATTTGCTGATTTTTTTTTTTTGAAGTTTTGGGACTCTTTAATTGTTGAGTTCAATTTGTATAGGTGTGTTTTAATGGTTTGTGGTTCACTGCTTAAAAAAATACACTTGACTATCCAGACTGTCTGATTTGTGTTATCATGCCTGGTTACCATACCCACTGTTGTGCACGTTTGTGCTTGCAAAATAACTTTGTATTGTTTTCTTGGGTATTTGGTTCATGTGTCCACTGTTGGGTACTTTTGTTGCATTTTATTTAAGATACCATGTCTTAAGCTGTTATTCCAATCTTTGATAGCCTCTTCTTATCCTCTGTAGTCTTTCTTTCATTTCATCCATGTTGCATGATTTTGTACCATCAGCAAACAGGCATGCCTTTTTATTACATGGTTATTGCATTGTTCTTTGGTAACATACTAGTTATCATCTTTTCGGATGAGTGCATTTTACTGATCGTGACCCTCTGTTTCCTATATAATAGTCACTGATTAGCAATGCTAACATTATAGGAGTCATCCCAAGTGTTTATACTTGGTTCAGTAATCTAGTTTGCAGTTCCATGCCAAATGCTTTGTTAATCACTAAGCAGATCATGGCAACAGCCCTCCTTTATCTAATACCCTGGTTACACAGCCTGTATTAGATATATTTGGTATGATCTTCCTATTATGAGTTCATACTGCCTTGTATCCAGTGCCTCATTGACTTCCAGATATTGTAAAATAATTTCCTTCAACAGAGATTTCATGGCTACCCCTATAACTGATGCCAAACTGACAGGACTATAGTTTCCAGTGTCTTCTATGCTTTGTTCCCACTCTTGTGAACAGGAATCACCATATCTGCTCATTTACTGTCATCATAAACCATATTCTTCTCCAATTGTTTGTCTCAAACATTAGCTAGCAGTGTTATAAATTATTATTATCTCAAAGGATTATGAAATTAATTCTATAAGATTCCTTTAATTTACACAAGTTTATGTTTAGTGTTTTAGGACCCATTCTTCTGTAAATGAGTTGGAATGAAACCCCTTACCCAGAACTCTTCAAATGGATGAATCAGGAAAGTAATATGGAGCAATTGTATTTGTGCCTTCATCATTCAGTAGAGATAGGCCTGACTATTTTCTCTGACAAAAAAGGAATGCACACGAAAAAAGATTCTTCATGTTTTATTCAGCTTGGGTAGTTCTTACTGAAAGCTCCATCACTCTAGATGTGGTCCAGAAGAACTTCAGGCTGAAACTAGTGTAACCTCCTCTACATTATCATGTCATTTTGGAGGTTCTAATTGTTGTTCTTCAAGTTGTCTTAGTCAGAAAAGTAGAGGAATGAGCTCTGTGTCAGAGTTGTATTCATTTCTGAGTACAGGACTGGTAAGCTTATTAGCGATATCAGATACTTAATCAAGTTTGTGCGATACATGAGATTTCAAGTGTTATTGATTTAGATAATTATATCCCTGTTTCACAAATATTGTTAGAAGGCACCAACTGACCTGATGGATGTGTTTGGAAATCCCACAAAAGTTTTCATAGTTTTCCTGTGGGCTTCAAGCACTGTGCTGTCTTTTGTTTTCTCCTCCTTTTGTCCAATCATGGGGTCATGATCAGCTGCATGCAGTGATTATGAGGTATTGCAGTACATGAGACTTCTAAGATTTTCTTGATGGATGACTGGTTGATGGCAGTAACAACAAAAACGGCAAAAATCTACATTTTTGCAGTAGAGCTATGTCCCCACACCCCCTGCAAATTATGTATATCAACTACAAGATCGCACTGCAGTGGGGAAAAGGGTAAATTCACTGATCCCCACTGTACTGTGATCTCAATACAAATGCTTCAGCTTTTCAGAGAGTTGAACATATGTTCTCGTCCATATGTTATTCAACTTTCTGACAAGTTGATTATCTACAGAAGACCTATATATATATATATATATATATATATATATATATATATATATATATATATATATATATATATATATATACACATATATACATATCTCTCTCTATATCCCTTCCTCTCCCTCCCTCTCTCTGTCTCTGTCTCTCTCTCTCTCTATATATATATATATGTGTATATATATATATATATATATATATATATATATATATATATGTATATATATATATATATATATATATATATATAAATATATATGGGTGTACTTTAACCCATCAAAATTACACTTCATTGAAATGCAGTTACGCAAGTCTGTTTTCGCAAAAGTGCATTTATCCAAAAATGCACTTTTGCGAAAATCAATTTAATAAACAGAGGTTACCAGTTCCTGGATCCTGTGGTGGTGCAGGTACGGAGTTTCTTCAGTGGTGTATGTGAGGGGGGGGCTTGTTGTTGTTCATAGGTTCATAGGTGTGTACTAGTCTAATGGCCCTGGAGCCTTTACAAGCCTAGCCCCCAAAAAAATTGCCCAGGCACGGTGCCACTCAATGTCATTTCACAGTGCCCATATTCAGTAGTGCAAGTGGAATGATCCTTAGAGTGAGCTTTCTGTTACCCATTCACTCATCAAGATTTCTCTTGAAGAAGGCTAGTGAGCTGCTCTGCTTGACATGAATGTGAAGCTTATTTCAGAGTATGGGCAGTCTTTGGGAGATGAACCTGTCCTTCCAGCATGTTCTGTTAATTATGGTAATGAGGTTGTGATCTCTGGAGCGTGTGGTGCAGGGGATTGAGATTTCTTTAGGTGTAGCATTTCAGGTTGGGCTGGGTCAGGCATGCCTTTGTAAGTCAAGCAGGGATCACCTCTAAGTAGACAATAAGAGACTGAGAACAGCTGAAGTTTCTTAAGTCTGTCCATGTAGGGCATGTGTTTAAGGCCTAGGATTCTTTTTGTGAGGTACTTTTGTGGCCTCTCTAGCTGTTGTAGGTGTCTGGTTAGGTACATGCCAAATGGGGCGTTATATTCGATGATTGGTCTAATGAGGGATAAGTAGAGAGGGATGGACCTCTTTCTTCCTGGATGCGAAACCTTTGGTTATAAGATATGCCTCGTAGAAGGACTTTCTGACTACAGTGGCAATGTGGTGGTCGAAGGTGAGGTGGCTGTCAACCTGGGTGCCCAGATCTCTTATGGCCCCTTCAGTGTTCAGTGGACTCCCATCAATGTGGTAATTCATGGGAACCGAGTTTTTTCCAAAGGGGATGATAACACATT
>NC_056728.1:738495149-738532649 GCF_019279795.1 Protopterus annectens
ACTTGGGGGCTCTTTAAGTGCAGGTGACAATCAGGTCCTGTTTCTAATCCCTGCCCCTCCTTCTTCAGACTTTAGCTGCAAAAAAATGTTTTTTTGAAGCAAACTGCTTGCTACAAATGCAAACATTTGCCACTGTTTAGACTGCACACTGAGTGCTGCATTGCTCAGGTTTAACTGAAAATACAATACTGGCTTTTATCCAATAGCTTTCTTGGGTAGCGTAAGCCATGGAACCTTGCTGGCTAGGCTTACATAGGCCTTTGGGCTGATAGCCTAGTACCTACCTATGAACCTATGAACAGTGATTGGGATCAAATGGCTGATCGCACCAATTAACACTTTGCTTCTTGAGTAGTTGCTCCCTTTACCCAATCCTAGCTATGCTACTGCTTATTACCTATAATATGATTTTGGGGGATGGCTTACATTATTCCAACCCCCACATGTCCATGGTCACAGGCTGTCCCCTTCCTCAAGAAACCTGCAGTACAGCTCCACCTGTATGTGGAGGTCAGTACTACAGGCAGTCAATACTTTTTCCCAAATTCAGGTAGATAGCCCACCATGCAGAGAAGCCCATTAAGTTCATTGAGCAGCTTTTTCTTCCATCACTAATGCAATCAATGTATCAGTATACACTTTTTCTGGGAATCTTATCCTGTTCCATTTTTTTTATTTCAAAATAAAGGCATTTAGTTATTTGATGATTCACTACAAAGCATGTCTATTTACTGCAAGCTGTATATTACCATCAAATGTGGGAAAATGTGACAGCTGTGCAGCATACAAGAAATACAAATGCAGATTGATTATACTTAATTAATATAGTTCTAGTGAAGAAATGAAAGTAAAAAAAGTACATATTTTAGAATCAGAGTTCCCACCAAGCAGGATGAGAACATAATTACCATAAAGAAAAGGTTAAAACAAAACAAAACTTTGCATATGATCTTGGGGGGGGGGGTCAATGTTAGTCTAACCCATGTAACCTCCATGTATTGGTAAAAAAAAAGTCCCACAGAAGATTATACATATGATGTAGGACCATATACCAAAGTGAAAGATGAGATGAGTCACAAAACTGCTTGGACTTCACAGGTATGTTCTGAATTTTGCAGGTATTTATACCACCATGCAGTGTGGTCATGCGTGGATAAAAACACAGATGTCCTGCTAATATGTGGTAGTCTCAGCAGTATGAACATAGGTGTGCTTACACTACTGTACAGCACACGGTGTTAAGAAATGGATAACTGCAGAACAATATTGTTTTTTCAGTATTAGTAATGTAACGTATGGTAGGCGGTAGGCACAAGTTAACTGCAATGCTGCAGTCACAAGCCACTACTCAACAGTATGTTTAGTAACCACTCACAGACTATTATATTATATTATATTATATTATATTATATTATATTAAGCTTTGTCATGTAATACAGTTATTTATTTAGGAATTGGAAAAAAGAGTATTTACAGTGGTGGTCAGCATATTACCCAATTACCCATCCATGAATACTTGTTGAATCTTGTAAAAAAAGTTATGTGATTGCATAACAGTAAGCGTGCAATACAAACTACTACTAGCAGTGGCATACATAGATAATGTAATGTATCTTCTACATTATGTATCACCAGACAGATTTTAACAACAATATGTATAATGAAGATTATCAGTATGGACAATGTTTTTTTTTTTAATTGGTACCAGATTTAGTGGGGAAGGAGTAGGTAGTTTAAGGGTTCATTATATCATAGCATTTATATGCGTTATGTTTTTGTTAGGACTCTTGGTGTACTAATGATTGCTCCTTCTTTCAGTGATTATTTGAAGTAAGGTACAGATATTGGGTTTAATTAATACTCTTATTTTTACCCCCCATCACACTTTATTCATGTGTACTAATACTCATCCTAATCTTGAACTTAGTACCAACCCTTTACCTTACCTTTGATGATCTCTTTCCATAACACCATCACTATTCAGACAAATCATGTCTGAATTTAGAGGTGGGTTTTGGTGAAAGTGTTTTGTTATGCTTTTTGTGCATTTGTGTATTTCATTTCTGGTTTTAATCTTGATGTTAAAGCTGTAAGTGGTTTAAAAAATGAAACAAATATTATAAAATATTTTCAGATGTTTTAGTTTTAGTGAAGACTCATTCTTTTCTTATGACTGTACCCACAAAATGATGCCAACAAACACATTGGTGATGCTTTATATAAACCAACAAAACATTCAGGATAATTAATAACATCATATTTCTTCAGAGGAAAAGTGCCTTACTTACACTATGATTTCACCAATATGCTATCACGTTAACTTTCGATGAAAGGTGCTTCGCCTATGAGACACGGCTGACAGCTTGTCTTACTAGGATATAGGACTCCCATGTTATTTTACTTAGCATGAAAAATACTAACTTAGGCAATAATGTAAGTTGTGAGGGATTGTGGGTTCAGGTTTTCTTGGTACCATGTCAGGAGTTTTCATTTTCAAGGAATTTTAAAGAGGCTGCCTTGATCAGCAAAATTTATTGCAAAACTATCCTTTTTGCATCAAACACTGTAAATTTTGATGTTACATGTGACAAGGAAATGATTTCCATTCTAAAGTCTACATTTGATATGGAAAGTGTGACAATGCACTATTGTTAATGGCTGATATTTATAGACAGTAGGGAGGTGCTAAATTGGAGTGTTACCAAGAAGCCATATATCCTTGCTATAGCTCTACTGACCACCACTGCTTCCTTTTTAGCTAATTAGCTGTCATTGCAACCATGTACAAATATCCTTCTATTTGTACTCACACATAAAGGTGCCTATAGTGACACTCCACCTATACTTACCTCCACATGGTAAGTACAAATTATTCCATGCCACTTATGTACACAATACTAAAACCTAAAAACAATAACTCAGTTACTTAGCTGGCATACACTCAGTATTAATTGTAAGCCTCAAGCAAATGAGATATGGTCACATTTCATATTAATAAGATATATATTAGTATCATATGCCATTTATCTATTGTATTCACCAATGTTATTGTCATGTTTTACTCACAAAAGCTCATTACACACTGTATCATCAAAAGTCATTGCATTTATCTTAGTATGGACAGACCTTCACTTTTTTAATTGTCAGTACGTTCTATCAATGTACATATAATAAAATATAATCAGGGTTAACTGTTTAATTTTTTTTTTTTTTTTTTTTTTTTTACAATTAACTTTATTTCTTATTACACTCCTCCTGAGAATAATGGCAAATGTTTTCACAAAAAAAGAAAAAAAATGATGGTGGGTTGTTATATTTTTGTTTCACTATTTACTCCCTTTTTCTATTTACCCACACCCACAAAATAATGTCATGGTAAGTAGTGAGCAAAGCATTTTCTGCAAATGCAAAGATTTATGGGTAAGTAATTCAACTTTTCTCTTTCGAGGATCAACTTCTTATTTACATTGTGGTTTCTTTAGTAATAGCCCATGACTAGGTATGGGTATCAAATGACTTACCCACGGTTGGTGTGATTAGATCACAAGGGCAAAACCTTTGCCCCCCCCCCCTTATTTTTGGCTTTGAACATATTTCTTATGATAACAGGTTGAAAGGTATGGCTGCTTTTTTTTAACTGGTGAGATTTTCCAAGGGACAGTACAGAAATACAAGGAAAATAGGGTACATTTCTGACTCTTTAGTTTTGCAGAGCATACCTAATGTTCTCATATTTTGCTCTGTTCCTTAGCATATACCAATAGAAAGCTGGGCCACTCAATGGTACTTCAGCAGCTAGAATTTTTTTGTATTGGCATATGGTTGATTTATAATGGGCACGCTCGTTGGCCTTTCCAGTCAATGTGCTCATTTCTGAATATCAATGAGCCATTACTGTATAATTACTACATCATAACATTTGGTGCAGCGGTTAGCATTACCATCTCACAGCAAGAGGTTCTCCGGTTCGATCCTCGGCTGGGGTGCTTTCTGTGCAGAGTCTGCATGTCCTCTCTGTGGTCACGTGGGTTTCCTCTGGGTGCTCCGGTTTCCTCCCACATACCAAAGACATGCTGTAGGTGGATTGGACACACTAAATTGGCAATTGGCCCTAGGCATGAGTGCGTGCATGTGTTTGCCTTCTGTGGAAGGTTGGGCGCGGGCTAGCAACTCGACACCGTAAAACTCCACTGCCAATCATGAGTGGACAGTGATCTGCTGTGGCGACTCCTAACTGGGAAAAGCCGAAAGAAGGAGAAGAAGATAACATTTGTTAATTTTTTAATGTGGATATTGCACCTGCAATAACTAGTCGACAACTTGTCTTTCTAGGAAGTAAGAAACTGCTAGTGATCTATGTAGCATGGAAATATACTATTCTATACTTTAATTTAAAAGTGAGGCATTATGGGTTCAGTCTTTCATGATGTCATGGCAGGGATTTTCAGCTTTGAGAAAAAAAAATTGGCTGGGGGCCATCCTTACTATGAAAATAAAATGTGAAAACAACACAATTTCTGGATAACTGTATAATTTGATATTCTATATGGTAAGGAGGTTATAGCAAATGCCAAATATTTGTTAATTACACTTGCTTTAAAACATGACCAATACACTTTAAGTGAGGAGAGGTTGGGCATGGGAAGGGAGCCCGGAATCACACAAATTTGTATTACAAGTGCCTTGTGGCAAGTAGTAGTTGAAAAATATAATTATTTCCCTGGTGACCATTATTCACTATTTTGCCTTACAAATGGCATTGTTGCACTGGGTGACCTTATGGTTGTGCAGGTTCACTTGCATGTTTGATGTGATGTTGAAGGTCAGACATACAGGTGTGGCTGCTGCACCAAGGAACTTCAGCTGGAATCAGTGACTCTGCTGAGGCCCCTGGTAATCATAACTTAAGTTTAGAATAGGTAATGAAATTCTGTAACATAATATGTTACTGAAATAAGTACATGCAATAATAAATTCTAAAATCAACTGTATGGGCATAAATAAAGCTAGCAAAATTGAAAAAAAAGCAATATCAAAACAATCTGCCAGTGCATACCCCTGTAGATAACAAAAATCAACAAACTGAATAAGCCAGCAGCATAGGCCTCAGCTTCTTACCCCCAGAATCAGGGACAAATCCAATAATAATCTGAGACAAAGGTTCTGAATCAGGGCCAGTTTTTAAAATTAGTATTACTGATTTATAAAGTTGGCAGAATAAGAGGACTTGAATTAGCATGCATTTTCTGAAGAAAACAAAACCTGTAACCGTAATGACTGCCATTATTTATTGAATACAATCAATCACCATGTCTCAAAAAAAAAAAAACAACTCCGATTTTAAGATGGGTAGAGCAAATTTACAATCATGGATGTTCCGGAAAATGAGAGACAGTTGAGATGTATGCCAGGCAGTTTCAGATAGAAATAATTTTGTCTTCACAATATAAATAATATTTTAACATCTTTGTTAAAGGAAGAGGAAGACAATGGAGTTGCCCTACAAGCAATTGTTGTTTAAAAATAACATCCTCAGATTAGACCATCAAATAGGGAAGAATAACGTTCTGCTCAGTTAGTATATTTTCAAATGTTTATGCTGAATGAATGTCGACTGATACAGAGAAAGGCTGAAATTTTACCTTTATCAGAAGCTAGAAATGAGTCCCTGACATCTTGGAATCCTTTACTACTCAAAATATGCACAGTATGATATATTACAGTCTTTAATGAGGCCTGACATTAAACAACACTCTCTCCCTTTTCTTCTCCCAGCTGTACTACAAACACATTTCCCTTTTACTTTTAATATGCAGCTTGTATTTACGATGACAGTATATCATCCTCACAAATTGTTCTGTGAAAAGATTTTAATAGCCCGAGGGAGTATCGTCATAAAATTGCTGTTAGTCTCTACACAAGGAGGTCAGAACCAACACAATTACCCTGGCATCATACCATATGTAATTGTTTTCTAATGTAGATGTCATTTAAGTATTTTGTTTTAAATTAAGCACACTTTCCACACTTTAGCTTCCAAACAGCTATTTGCTGGCTCTAATCAAGCTTAACTGCTACAGTGATGCATTTCCCAAGCTACAATTTTGATTCATCCTTGCAGCTGAAAGGAACAAATTAGGAAGTATCATGGGTATTGATATGCTGCTTTGTGGTCTGACACTGCTTGCACTGGACTATATCAAATTAACCTTTGCATTATGTTGTGTTTTAATTCATCTGATTAACAGTTATTTATGATGGCTTTGCAATAAGTAAGGTTTAGCAGCACATTCATCATTTTTATATGGTGTGATACCAGTAAAGATCTTCAATCAAAATGCTTTTGAGTACTGTATTTACTAGTGGGCACTGTTAATTTTCAGTGACATCCCTTTGGAGTCTGGGAATTGCATATTCTGTTATCTGCTTGTCCCCATCCTCAAAGCCAGCTCAAGATCTAATGGGGGCTTTGACAGGTAATGGACCAGACCACCATTTTAAATGCCCAAAGTGGGATTTTTCTACAAAAAATGAGATTTTGAAGAATAAATCAAGTTCACAACTAGTGCAAATGACTGGACTTCACTTTTTAGCCAAAATAAAAGCACTCTTTTATAGAAATTGAGTTGTTTCTGTTGTTTCATATAAAATTAGGGTACTTAAAATGCAAAAGAAGTCTTTATGGAACCATTAGTGAAATTTAGGATGCTGTGTTATCCTAAAGTCTCAGGGTATTTATCATTTTTTGTGTTTTTCACTGGCCACAGCTACCCCGACAGGGACTGCCTGCATAAAGAACGATTGGTGGTAACTGTAACTAGGAATCCCCAAAACCAAGCAAGTATCCCTTCAGTTAGCCATCTCTTTTCAAGTACCATGAAATAATATTCAAATTTCTCACAAACATTTTTTTCTGTTCACATTACTGCCATTAGGTAAACCAAACAGAACACAACAAACAACCCTCATGCTAAAAATGGACACAGCATGGGCAACAGTAAATTAATATCTGTTAATAGGTAGCTGCATCTTGGGTGTCCATCTCCCCCAATCACTGCCCAAACAGCTCCCCCTCTGAGACAGCTGCACTCCTAAATTCTTTCTTTATTGACACCATCCGCAATCTCACCAAACCGATACTAGTTCCTACTCCCCACCACCTATCACTACCAGTTCCCCACCTTCTCTCTTAAACCAGTCCCTTCATCCTACATCAGATCACTTTTGTCCAAACTTAAAACATGCTCTCCATCAGTTGACAACCTACCTTCTCATTTCCTAAAACTAGCTGCTAATGCTATTGCTTTTCCTATCTCTATACTAATCAATAGATCCATCAAGCAAAGCTCTGTACCAGATATCTTGAAAACATTATATGTTATTCCACTGCATAAAGGCGGTACAGCAACAGACCCTTCAGATTTCAGACCTATTTCCATCTTATCTCCCATCTAAACTACTTGAAAAATGTATTCACAAACAGCCTCTTGATCATATTCTCCAAGAAAATCTACTTTCCCTCTCTAACTGATTCCAGGCTGTGAAATGGCAGTCCAACTACTCTCCCTTTCTACCAGCACCAACTGGGGTGCCCCAAGGCTCCATCCTTGGTCCCCTACTTTTCAACATCTTTATTAATGACCTCCACTCATCCTGTCCACTCTCAACTATCATTCAATATGCCGATGATTCCACAATTATCTCCGGCTCTGACAATGTCACACACCTTCATACCTTAACCCAAAAATCCTTCCAGTCTGTAGAAAGATGGCTTACTTCCCACCAACTACTACTGAACCCTAAGAAAAACAAACTCCTCTTGTTCCTCCCCACCTCACTATACCATCACAAAACCTCCTTCACTATATCCTCCCTGAATAATACTATTATTACATCTGAATCCTATACCAAACTTCTTCTTCTTTCGGCTGCTCCCGTTATGGGTCGCCACAGCAGATCAACTGTTTCCATTTCTTCCTGTCCTCTGCATCTTGCTCTGTCACACCAACCACCTGCATGTCCTCTCTCACCACATCCATAAACCTTATCTTAGGCCTTCCTCTTTTCCTGTTACCTGGCAGCTTCATCCTTACATCTTTTTCCCAATATACTCTGTATCCCTCCTCAGCGCATGTCCAAACCAACGTAATCTTGCCTCTCTGGCTTTGTCTCCAAACCTTCCAACCTGGACCTCTAATATACTTATTCCTAATCCTGTCCATCCTCGTCACACCCAGTGCAAATCTTAACATCTTCAACTCTGCCATGTCAATCCCATACCAAACTACTTGGTATTATTATCGATCTACACGCTCATAAGTGCATAAAAAAGACTCGCCAAGAACTAGGTCTGCTTCATAGACATAACAAATACCTTACAAATGCTTATAGATGCTCCCTTGCACAAGCCTTTCTACTCCCCACACTGCTATATGCAGCCCCTATTCTTACACACTTCCAATCTAACATTCTCACTAAACTAAATAAAACCATGGACGTGAAGTAGGAGTCCTGAAGCACCACATGCAGCAGTAATAGTAATAAAACCATTTATTATAAATTTAAAATTGAGCGCTTTCATCTCAATATAATAGACTTCCTCAGAATACAATAAAACATTAAATTAAAACAATAAATATTCTGAGGAAGTCTATTATACCGAGACGAAAGTGTTTAATTTTACATTTGTAATAAACAGTTTTATTACTATTACTGGTGCATGTTATGCTTCAGGACTCCTACTCCACGTCCTTGGTTTTATTTAGTTTTTATTTGTGTGGTGCTTTCTTGGATTCTCACTAAACTAGAACTCACCTATAGCAAAATAGCTCAATTTGCCTCCACCCTACCTTACTGCACCCACCATTGCATCACCCTAAGAAACCTCCAATGGCTTGAATTTCATGACCAAATCCTAATACCACAGTTTCTCTTGGCTCATGCAGTTCTTCATCAACCTTCTTCCTGTCCCTCTCTCTTCACTCTCATCAAGTCCTACACTCCCAATCGCTCGCTCTGCAGCTCTCAACAGAACCTATTGCAAGTCTGCATACGCAACAAAAATATTGGTAAACTACCCTATAGCTATTCCATAACAAGTGCATGGAACAAACTGCCCCAAGAAGTCAGAGGTATAACAGACCCTAACACCTTTAAAATAGAAATTAAAGACTACTTCCAGAAATCATGGGCATGTCTCTGCCACGACCCAACATAAGCTATATTTCTTTAACATTGACTGTTGCTCTCTCTGATATACCATACTTGTCCTCACATGGCTTCCTACCTGTTTTCTTCCTTTCTTGTTCTAACTCCTTCTTTCTAATCCTTACTCCACTTATTTTTTTCCACTCTATATTACCTCTAACCATATACCTTAGTACTCTTCTCCACATAATATACTGTTTACCTTGTGCTATTTCTATATTCTCTTCTCTCACTACAACGTTCTTCAAATATACTAAAATCTGATCACTCTTTGTCTTCCACAATATTTTTCTATATGTACGCTATCCTGTCTTTATTCTCTGTTGATAAATCTCTCAGGCACTTGTACTTTTGTACTTACTTCAGAATGTGTTAAAACTGAACTAGTTATGTACAAAGAATGTTAGTTTTTTATTGAATTATTTTTTTTTATTTTGTAACTACTGTCTTTGTTAATTAATGTTTAGGTAATGTAATCCTGGAGCTTTTTTCCTCGGGTTTCTACTGAAAAAGGCCTCTGCCCAGCCAGACTAACCCGGTTAATAAATGACAAAATAAAATAAAATAAATAAATAAATAAATAAATTCCCCTTAAAACTCACATACATTTGAAGTGCATCTGATGTACAATTAAACCAAAGGGCACTAGTCTAGTTTTCCATTTTAGTTCTTTTATGTATACACTAAGACAAATGTATGTGGACATGCAGCTACTCTCTTGCCTAACATTTCCCTTTTTTTAATTAACATTATCCTTTTGAGGTGATCACAACAACAGAGATAAATTTTCAAGGTAAAATACTGCTTGCTCTTGGAAATGGAGAGGAAAACGTTAAACTTCATGTTCTTACGATCATGTCCATGTTACAATATTAATCGTAGAGGGAACTACAGAACACTTGTCCCTACATTTGTCACTAGTGCCTGTGGAAAATAAAATGGCCTTGCATCTATGTGCAAATTATACTTACGATTCACTTTATTATACAACACCAAGTATAGTTTTTTCATCTTATAAGCAATTAGTATACAGCAGAAAAAAAATAATGCATTAATAAAACAAGCCAAACTGTTGGTGTAAGAAATAAAAAAAGTTTGTTTATTTTACCCATGCACAATTAATTGCTTTTATGAAGTGTAAATTATTCACATTATTCATGTTGACATTAACAACAACTTAATTCTTTGTACAATATTTGCCATCCTGTTTCATGTGTTTTATCATGTATTGTTGCCTGATGACATCATAGAGTTGCTCATTAAAACAAACAGTGCATATCATTAGGCTGCTGAATTATAAGACTCTAATCGTGAATCAATTAAACTCTGAAATCAATGTAACAAACTAGCTCAGGATAAGAAAGGACCTACCATCAACAACCTTTCATTTGTTTTAAGTTAATTTGACCTCAAAGTTAGTTTATTTTGCTGAGAGGCTCAAGGAAAAGTTTTTTCTGTCTTTTCCCATCAAGATTTTGTGTTTTTCTCCAACTTTTAAGCAATTCATGAATATGGTGTCAGCAGTATCGCAACTGGAAATGAACACTATTAAAGGAAGAACTGAAAGAACTACATCATTATATGTAGCATGGCAAAAAGTAACTGAAATACTGGAGAATAATGACTGCAGCAGATTATAATCAGGAAACAATTGTATAGAAAGTCAATTATATGTCAACAATAGACACCCTTGTAAATACTTTATGTTGGTTTTAATGTTTGATATCTGTTTATAGGTTTTAGCCTACCTTTTTAAATAATTTGTAAATACTTCATTGTCATAAATAACCTGCATTCATGTTTTCTTGTTTTTGGAAATGAATAAAAATATTAAAAAAAAAAAAAGATTTTGTGTTTAGGTATTTTTACATTTTTTTTGTTTGCAAATAATTATTTGGTTCTTTATTATGCATTTGCACAAGGATTAAACTGGTGGAGCAGGAAAGCCAAAACAAGGATCAGTTTGTGCTGTAAGAATTCAGCTCCATTTTCAACAATACAAATAGTGCTTATATATAACTCCTTATCAGAAGTATGAAACCCATAAAAACAAGTACTGAAACTAGGAAAAATAAAGTGCAATTGCCAACAAAAGGTGGTAAACCTCAAAATAGCTGCCATGCCTGAAGCACTTTTTTTCTGGGAGGGGCTATGCCCACTTACACTTTCACTCTCCTCCAGCTCATATATAAAGTGTGTCAGGGTATAAATACTCTGAAATAGTACAACTTCCAGCTGATTTGGATTCCAAGCAATTTGCTGTTGGGGTAGCATATGAATAAGTTATGTCATATCAAAGTTTGAAAGATAGGCCTCTGGGTACTCCTCAAGTCATTTAGATTAATAAAGACTGGTAAAACCATACGCCTGATTCTACAACAGGAATTTAGGCTCTCAACACTGCTACACATTGGAGTTTTACACTGGTGATGAACATCAGTATAAAAACTCAAAGCTAAGAACGATCTATTGAAGTCTATGGGTTGTTGCTGTGTTTCAGCTGCTCCGCATGTAAAAGGGAACTGGTACCGTAGGTAGTAACTGATGGTAAGCCTGACTTCCTGCAGTACCACATCCTTTATACACATGGCTTTGTTCTACAGTTTAAAGGAAATCATTGAGGGTAGCAGATGAGGACCATACATATGGTTAGTAATGTGTTTTCTGCACCATCATTTTAGAGTGGGGCTGTCTTAGACCATACTATTTGAATGTAACACTGTACTTACTTGTTCAGCCCCTCATCATGCTCTTGCTATTGTTTGGATTGTGTTAATGCATGCATACATGACAGCCTTACCTGACATATATACATTATCATGTTCATTATACAGGTATTATGATATGCCAGACAGCTTTGGGGACTTGCAGCTCCACCTGTATGTCAGCACTGTTACTGAAGCAGGCCTACTGTATGCGGAATGAGTGCTGACTTAAGGTTGGAGTTGAGGCAATGGATGACTTCAGGTGAACTTGGGGGATGTAAGGATGCCTTGGCAGTGGTCATAGTATATAAACAAAGATGAATGAGGGTCATAAATATAAAATGTTTCTAATTGTCTTTACCTGCTGACCACATGATGGGTCAACAGTAAATTAGCAGCATTGTCATGAGGAGTTGTAGAGCATACCCAGCCAACTAATATGAAATCATACCCAGGCAAAGGTTGCAATTTGGAATCAAGGAAGTTTAGGTTAATGAAGAAGGCTCTTTGCACATTACACTGAGTCTTTCAGAATCCAGCCTTACAAGCATGTTCATTATATCTTCACTTTCACTTTTGCTGTTCTGAGGGAAAACAATTATGACCTTTGGAATTTCCTGAGAAAACCAATGTTTACATAATTTTCCTGGAAAGACAGTCAGAATTTCCTTGCATAACTGCTGCACTGTTTAAAATGATTCAGTCATGAACCTTATTGATTCATATGGAGCTAGTACAGCTCCAAGATGAGGACATCAGAAGCACCATGGATGCAGGACGTACTCTAACCTGAGGACTTCGGGAGCACCATGACTGCAGGATGTACTCTAACCTGAGGACATTGGGAGCACCATGGCTATAGGATGTACTCTAACTTGAGGACATTGGGAGAACCATGGCTGCAGGACGTACTCTTCTTCCATGTACATTATTTAGCTGTCCTGCACTTTGTGCATTCTGATTCCTTTATACCAGGCTGGAAATTAGCAATTTATTACAACTATTATTAAAACAAGTTGTGAAACATGGGGATTGGTATAGACAGGTTAACAAATGGAAGACAAGATATGTAAAACATGGGGACTGGTATAGAGGGGTTATCAAACAGAAGACATTATTTTCAATTGTAACTGCCTACCTTTTCCAGTGCTTCTATTGTTTAAGAAATCTATTTCTAGTGATTTTGCTTCTTTTCTACTAGGATCATCTTGGCAAAACTGCTCACAGAGGTAACACACTACATAAAGTTCCATCTGTTCTAGCAATGTCAACAAGCTGTTTGCTATCCAACTAGGTGCAAAATCAATAATGTTTCTTTCTCTTGTGTGGAAAGGATTTCTGTTTAGTCTCCTTAAAGTGCAACTCTTCTCCTATCCATCAGGAAGACACTCACTTAGATAACATAATGTACACCATCTTATTCCTTTCCAGAAATGTTCCAACCCATCATTTCACATCTTTTTTTTTGAAGTTAATTATAGGGAGGCATATTCTAGTCAATATAGACTAGTCACAAGAAGTTGTGGGCAGCAGCACAGACTCTAGATGGTGCCTATAAGAGGGAAGAGTTGTATATCCCATCCGCTTTGGGCATTAACTATGGTGCGCAGTATCCTCAAGATAGGAGAACACAGATCACAGACTGTGCCATGTCAGGGCTAGCCACTGAATGGTGTAAAAATTGGCTCTACATGATTCAGTCATGTTGACCAATGTCACCAGAATGGGCATGAGTAGTTATTGGTGATAAGCAGTTTGAGGACCCAGTCTCCTCTGACCTATGCCAGGGATCCATGCTAATGGTGGGAGGGGTGTAAGTTCCCCTATTGGCCAGTGTATGCCTTCCATAAAAAACAGCAGCCCTGGGTCAATAAGATGACTGGCTGATATCCAGTTGCCCAGCTTGGGTTGTCTGGGATAGATCTTTTGAGCAAAAGCTAAACATAAAACCTATTAACCTTCCAAACATGAACTAAGAATTGCTATACTCAATGCAAGTTCACTGACAAGACACAGATTGAAAGTGGATGACATGATGGAAAAGAGGATGCTGGATATCCTATGTATCCAGGAGACAAGACAGAAGGGCAGTACAGCAAAGTCACTTGGCTTGGGATCTAGCACCTACTACTCAGGAGAAGGACAGACTAGAAATGGGATTGGGAATTGTGATGAAGCAGAGGCTTCAGAAGACAGTGGGGATGTCATTAGAATTAATGATAGACTCATGACAATCAGATTTCATTGTAAGCATAGGGCACTATTCAGAACCTCAGCATATGCCCCATAGCAGGGTTGTGATAGTGAGGAAAAGAGTACAGTCAGATAGCAGTTGTAGGACCTACAAGATAAAGCAGTAGAACCTGCATTGGTGTTGATAACGGGTGACCTGAATACACATATTCAAACAGACGGAACAGGGTATGAGGGCTGCTTTGGTCCACATGGTTAGGGTAACAGAAATAAAGAAGGAAAGGCCATTCTAGACTTCTGTCTGGCAAATGGCTTGATGGTAGCCAACACATGGTTTAGCAAGAGAGAGACTGTCACAAAATCAAATACAAGAGTGGCCAACATGCAACTCAGGTAGACTTTTTCCTAGTGAAGAAAGGGCAATGTGGTAGAATCAGTGATTGCAAAGTCTGTGACGACCCTCCACTGGACCAGTAATCAAGGAGCCTCGCTCTTTACCACTGGGAGGATAACATGTATGTATACAGTATTTCCAGATGCACCTCTCTGCATCAAGTGCAATTTCCATTAAGAGCACACAGAGACCACAGTCTGTCCAGGGCTGGTTTCTCCTTTTTTCTCCAGATCCCCAACAAGACACCCCACTGGCACAGCTATACAGATGAGATATCTTTCTGTCCCACCAGTGCTTCATGTTCCTGCCCAAGTAGCTGACACATACACTCTTTGAGAATTGATTTACACACATACACACCTGGGAAAGGCTGGCACAGGTTTACTAGCTATGCTCCCTTCTGCCCAGATTATAAGGTAGTTATCACTGCCATAAGTCACTCCTTATCAGCTACTTTAAGGCACTTAACAAAGGGTGTCCAATCTTACTATGTAATAGTAAAACTAATACAAATGGTAGTTTGACCAAGAGCAAGGCTATTAGGAGTGGCCCACACACTGTCACCAAATAAATATGGAAGTAGTCTAAAAACTTAAATATCTCTACACAGATCGGCCACAAAGAAAGGTTTAAATATATAACAAAAGAACAAGACAATACTAAATATATATTCACAGTGACATCAGAGTTCAAAACAACAGGAAATATTTAAAACAACATTGCAGGATAGTCTCAAATAAATAAATCAAAATATCTAAACTAAGCTTCACTATATTTCTGACTGTATCTAAGAGAATTATTATTCCCTAGTAACTTACTATTAAAGCAAGGCAGATGTGGTGAATGGATCTTCTAGTTGTTCTTAGGTCCAAGACAGAATGCAGAATGCTGTGTGTCACTAAGAGACTTCTCAAATTAATATCTAAATATTAAAATCCACAAAGTCATACCAGCAACTCAGATTAATGACTCATTAGTCAAATAAAATAAGAATACTGTCACTATTAAAAAACAATAAATAATAGCAAGATGACATACGGCCAGGTTAAAATGTAAAAAAAACTTTTATTCTTCGGTAAGCGCTTTCATAACACAAGGTTGTGTCTTCAGACCATTTAAAAAAAACACTAATAAACAGCTCTTTATATTTAAAACAAATAAATGTAATGTCCAATAAAAGGCAAAATACAGTGAAACATCAGTTTGAAAATCAACTGTGCATAATTAATAAACGCAGTCTAATTAGTCCTCCTATTGCTGCATAGTAAAGATTTTTGTCCTATCAGAAACAATAAAACACCATGGTATCAAATCAAGATACAACAAAAACAGTGTCATAACTGGTTAAAGCTATTGTAAATATGCAATGTTCTGGCCCTATCAAAATCAGCAAAGAACCTCTGATATCCAGTCAAAATTGCCATAAAAGTGACTGTTCCAAATAAGATACATAATCAATAAACAACTTAAAATATATAACATAGCATATGTATAAAGTGGGTTATAATTCATTATTGTAACATTTATCTTTTGCTGCACCGAGAACTGAAAGACACGCCCCCGGATTTACTAGCCTTCCATGCAGGACTAATCTAGAGGAGGACGGCAGCGCACCATGCATATTAATGAAGGCGAGCTGCCTGAACTCCAAATCCTACACAGTGCGTGGACGAGTGCAGGGAGTGTGTCTGAGAGCAGAGCTCTCAGAATGAACACACCCCTGCAAAGTAGAACAGCAGAAACTGTAAATAAATGAGTGAGACCGCTCATAGGTGTCCGCATATCCCCACAACAGTCCCCCATGTGTACAACAGCAACAAGACATAAAAATAAAAAGAGGAAACCCCTTTATTTTTTTAAAACCCCGAGTACAGCTAACTGTAGGTGCGCGGGTGTGCCCATTGCTTAATTACAGTTAAAGCAGCTGAAAAGGTTGAAGAGGATAACAAGGAATATATATGCAAATGAAACAGCCCAGTAATAGTGTAGTGGTTAGAGCATTCGCCTAATGAACAGGCATTCCCGTTTTGAGTCTCACTGCAGCACATATCATTTTCCATGTGAAATGTGTATATGAACATATTTGTACATCTTTTTGCTGCATAACCTACATAATAACATTTAAATGTGAACTGGAGTACTGCATTGTGAAGTATCAGTGTCATAATGAATAAGGCACTAGTAAGCAGGTTTAAGCACAAATAAGCAGTAGTAAGCATATATAAGCACTAGTAAGCGTGTGTAATTGGGTTTGTGCAGGGGTAAGCATTGCCTATACAAAGTAAGCAAAGGAGAAGCTAACTAGGTGTAAGAAACCATAACCGGAAGTTAGCTGTGCTTACCTCTGCGCAAACCCGTGAAAACCCGCTTACAACTGCTTTAAAGTGCCTTAATCACTCTGTATCCAATGGCACGTGTTCTGCTCAGCAACAAAATAAACAGCCTCTGCAAGGCTCAAACCCAGGACCCTCTACACTGCAGTCACAGTAGTTAACCACTAATCCATCATAGCAATGCATAAGAGTGAGGTGTCAACAAACAAGTCCTCACCACAGGAAAATCAAACTGAACATGTGAAATGAAACTATGTACTGTGTGATATTGCACAACCTGCTACATAACATAAGTATGTGAATTGGAGTACTGCAGTAAGGCCAGATGTGAGGTGTTATTGTAATAAAGTGTTGAAGCTCCCAGGACCCCATATAGCATATGTACACATGAATCAAGGATACAAGACACATACATAACAGGTAATGGAGAAGACATCAATGCCAAAAGGCAAATATCATGCAAATCGAATATTAAGCACCACTAAGCATTGCACAGCACTGCTTCCCAGACCACTGGCAGGATACTACCAGTGGGAGAAACAGTGTCAACCTGCTAAGTTTAATCTTAAACAAATGCATGTTCATCTCTAGTGGGACAACCCCAAAAATTCTGCTAAAAGAATCCTCAGAGTAACATACCATGCCTCACAGGTAAGCAAAGAAGGGTACGCATGTTCGCGGACTGAATGTGTGGGAAGCCTGAAGATCCATGGGGTGAGACAACTTACATGATGGGTCCTGAGAAGTGGAGAGTGGGCAATGTGTAGTAGTGTGGTGAGATTCGGATGGAACCTGTAGGAAGGATGATTGATGTGGATGAGAAAGGGGGTGGAGGGAATGATGGGTAAGACATTATGGGCCGAGGCATGCCGGGGTTGGATGGACCCATTCTAATGGGACCGCCCCGTGGATGTAAGCAAGAAAGGAGGGGGAACAGGAAGGGAACTGAGGCATACCATTTCCCATGGCAAAGCACGTTATGAGTAATATGTATGTTGCATAACCCATGGAATAACATATATATATGAACTGGAGTACTGCGGCCACAAAATAACACACACACACACACACACACACACACACACACACACACACACACACACACACACACACACACACACATATATATATATATATATATATATATATATATATATATATATATATATACACACACACACATGCATACATATATGAACTGGAGTACTGCAGGAAATGCACATGTGAGGTGTCAGTATCATAATGCATAAAGCAGTAGTTAGGTTAAGTAGCAATAAGCAGTAGTAAGCATATGTCAGCACTTATAAGCGAGTTTAAGGCTGTATGCGCAGGTTTGCGTGGAGGTAAGCACTGCTAATTTATGGTTACAGTGTCTTACACTCAGTAAGCCTCTAAATTGCTTAACCTGTGTAGGCAATGCTTACTCCCACGCAAACCCGCTTACAACAAAAGTACCTTAATCATGCTGTATCCAACAGGCCGTGTTCTGCCCAGCAAAAAAATAAACAGCTAACACACAGCTCAAATTCAGGACCCTGTACACCACAGTCACAGTACTTAACCACTAAGCCATCATAGCAATGCATATAAATGAGGTATCAGCAAACTAATCCTCACCACAGGAAAATCAAATCAGACATGTGAACTGAATCTATGTACAGTGTGATGTTGTATAACCTGCCATAAAACATAAATATGTGAACTGGAGTACTGCAGTAAGCATAGATTTGAGGTGTTATTGTAATAAAGTGTAGATGTCCCCAGGTCCCCATACAGTGTATGTACACATGAACTACGGATACCAGGCACATATATAACCTGCAAGGAAGAATAAATCACTGCCAAAAGGCAAATATAGTGAAAATTAACTATTAAGCAATGCTAACCGCAGCACAGCTTAAGTTAGTAAGTGTAAGCAATGTGTAGGAAAGCCAATTCAATCTGCCTCCTAGTATACCTCTTTAAGCAGTGCCAACCGTATGTAAGCAGGTGTGCCCATAGCTTAGCCTTTTCAAAACCGGCCAATCATGGGAAGGTGTGGGAAATTGGCTGTATTTAAACCCCACAGGCAGGAATACTTCTCATAACTGGTTGTAGCTTACTACTGCAGGCAGAATGACTGGTGTGGGTGAAAGCACTCGATTTAGAGTGTAGCGCTGGGACATCCAGGAGTCAAAAGTCATGGTATGGCTCCTGGTAAAACACCACGAGCAAAGACTACTGCAGGGCCAGTACCAGGGCTCACA
The DNA here is from genome assembly GCF_019279795.1 of Protopterus annectens. Classification (NCBI taxonomy): domain Eukaryota; kingdom Metazoa; phylum Chordata; order Ceratodontiformes; family Protopteridae; genus Protopterus; species Protopterus annectens. The sequence goes on from NC_056728.1 coordinate 738,514,228, forward strand.
GTATAAAACGGAGGCCTGGGACAGTCTCACCCATGACCTCACCAGTACTACAGGTATCCCCCAGACTGGTGAACAGGTCAGGCACCACTATGCTGACCTGAAGTGGCATAGGGGGGATGTATTGGAAGAGTGGATCCAGGAGTCTTGGCAGATGCCCAATGCCCCAGTTCTCAGTAAGTACTCATTCTACCAAGTAGTAAATAATTATCTAGTTTGTGCGTATACTATGGATAGGTATGGCTAAAAATCACTGTATTTCTCTGACAGCTGCAGATGAATGGGCTGCGAACCAGCAAGCCCATGATGCTAGGTTGCAAATGCTGCATCACGAGGCAGGTTAGTAATTAGTCTGCATGTACTGTTATAACAAATAAATATAAGAGCCTTAGAAAGTGTTGTACCAGTAGAAATAAATGTGTGATAGTCCGTGAATAAAGGTATAACCCCTGGAGTGCTTCTGTTTACTCTTCTGTCATATGTTGGTGAACTGTTGCATACTATAAATAGTACTGTTATATTTTAAGCAGTTTCACCCACTCTGTGGTATGCAGATGAAATGTGTATGAAGTCCTGCATAACAATGTTGGAAGTGTCAAGTGGGCAGTCATATTGTACAAGTGAGGGAGACTTAGATAGAAAACAGTAGAAAGCTCTACATCAATTCCTTGATAGCACAGTGTACTGTGATGTTAGCTATAATTTTTGTCACACTCAGCAGGGGTTTGAATCCTGGGAGTGCTACTAAGTTGTATGCATAATCATACCCCACAACTGTACAGATTTTGTTACAATGTTCATATCGAAAGCTGTATGCATAATTACACCCAGCTGTACAGAATTTGCTAGAATGTTCAAATTGAAAGTTGTATGCATATTCATACGCCACAACTGTTCCAATCTGTCCAACATGTCCAGTTAAATGGCCCATATCATCAGCCTGGTACCCCGCCCCCCTGACAAATCAGTGTGATGATCCAAGAAATGTAGGCAGCCGTTAATGACATATAACTGATAGTCAAACATGTACATAGTCATAGAATGTATATGAAAACAAACCTGTCATTCTAGCTCCTCACCCAAAGTGTATGACAGCAATTCTCAACATATGTTGCATTAACACTTGCATCTTGTCGCACCTGTATGTAAGACACAGGTCACGTATATAATAATCTATAAACATACCAGTGTACAATATAAGACCATTGGGTAGTGTAATCATATATGTAAGGGAAAGATCACTGCAGTGATTAAGAATGCTGTGAAAATTACAAGAATATATTAGTTGTTAATTGAATTCTCTCTCACCCCTACCATATGTGCAAAATAACCCAATGACACTCCTCAACTAGCACGTGTACTCCAAACTTTTGTTGGGACATATGTCCTAATGGTTAATAAATGTTCACATTTGTTTCTATGCATGTGCCATGTTAAAATACATCCATATTGGTGGCCTGTTGCCATCAATGAAACCTGCATGCTCTTGTAATGGCCACTGTTGTTCATTATATGCATGTGTTCTGTTTGCTCTGCAACTGTGTTAAATCTGGTGTTTTGGGTTAATGGGAATACCTATGCATGCTGTTATAACTAATCCTGAATGCTGTTGACTGTTACTAACCCATATCTGTCATAAACCTGTGACAACATAGCTCGTATGGGAAGACCGGTCCCAGCGGACCCACCTGTCCCACCTCAGCTGGCCATGGTACCAGGCACCAGCATATCTGGGGTCCAGCCTGGGACCTCCTCCTCCGTGGGCTCTGCCCCATCTTTGGGTGGAACTGCTGCAGGGGATGGGGCTCACCCCCCCCCCTCAGAGCGGGTGCGGAGGGGAACCTGCCACCTGTCAACAGGTCTGGGCCGTGGTGCGTAGGGAGCTCAATCTGGAGTATCAAGACTAGCTATGCCAGCTTGAGGGCCGAGTGGCGCTATTAGAGGGTGAGCCTGCCCCTCCTACACAGCCTCCAGTACAGCCACATTTGGGGCCATGAAGGTGCAGTGGTGACTGCCCATGGGTGAGGACCTCAGTCCCACTGTTTCCAGTTGAGGGCTCATGGGCTTGCAACTTCCAAACACCCCTCCCCATCCAAGGTGTTTACCCCGCACATGTCATATAATGGCCCTGTATGCATCTTGTTTGTCTTTTCTGTTAATCTACCCAACCTACCTCCCCAAATATACCTGCTACCCCTCCCCAACATCCCACTCTCACCTGAAAAATAGGGCAATCTGTTCCCACAAAAAAATCTCAATCTCGCCCTATACGTAGCTGTCCATTTTGCACGTGTCCACTGGACATGTAATCTGGTCTTACTTGCATCACAATGAATATATGTTGTCCTCACTCCTCCCATGGGTTTGAGGGTCCAAATGTACCTGCAAATTTAGTGTATATGCACAGCTGTTGCTATAGAAGAAATGGGCAGGTATGGACCTTTTCTATACCCTTTCTGCACATGCCTAGCTATTTTCCCTACTGGCTTTCCTTCCTTGTGCCCCTCTTTTCACCACTTTCCTATCAACCCCTTTTTCTTTTCTTTTAAAGAAATTAGCGTGGGGGTAAGCGGTAGTAAGCACTTTTAAGCAGCAGTAAGTGGGTTTGCGCAGAGGTAAGCTATGCCTACACAGGTTGAGCAATTCCGAAGCTAACTGACTGTAAGAAAGCATAAGTGGAGCCTGGCAGTGCTTACCATCATGCAAACTCATGCAAACCGGCTTACAACTGCTTAAAAGTGCCTTAATCACTCTGTATCCAACGGCCCTTGTTCTGCCCAGCAACAAAATAAACTGCCTCTCCAAGGCTCGGACCCAGGACCCTACACTCCATACACAAAGTGATTTAGCACTAAACCATGGCAGATATACATAACCTGATGTTTTCACAAACATATCATCCAGCACAGTCAACAGTACAGGAAATGTATTAATATTATACCACACAACCTGTTAATGCAAGATGTCTGGACAAAGTATGCCACAATGTGGGTACAGGTAGGGATATATGTCAACTAATGCTCTAATACACTTAAAATGTTGCTAGTTACACAGTTATATGTATTAGAACACATATGTAGAAGGAGATGAAGTCTGAAACACAAAAGTGTCGGCACTAGTTACTGACTTCAGTGCTGTGATCATCCATGTCAATTGCCAAGAGAATAAGGTACAGGCCAAAATATTAGCTGAACATGCATGGACATATGGACACATATCTATCTGTAAATGTAGACAGATAGACAACTATATGTATGTATGTATAGATATAGTTATATGATATATATATATATATATATATATATATATATATATATATATATAGGTATATACACATATACACAGACAAAAGTTATTAGTAGCCATATATATGTAGAAGTAGTGTGGAAGTACTGGGTGCAAAGTATATCCCTCAGCCACAAGCCCTTTAACTGCCACCTGTGACATGTGTAGTGTGGCAACCATTCCCACAAATGAGAATACTGACATTAAACATATACCCACCCACAATTCAAAGGACATGACACGACACACAGGTATGCATACACAGATAACCTTTATTTGTGTACTTTACAATAATGTATGCCAGTACTTACTCCACATAAGGTTTGAAATATGTAATCAGTGATGAATGCAAGGCCCACACAAAACAGTAGATGCAAGCAATGTGGATATATACCATACTATGCTCTCCAGGCCAAGGCCTTCAGTTAGTACAACAGTAGAAACAGGATTTGCCTTCAAGATACATAACAATCAACAATTACAGATGAAGTTCAGCGGCCTCGAATTACACCCTGTAGTCAAGCCCTAGGGGGAAAAGTAGCACTTGTGTTAATGTCACAGTATCTTGTACATGACATTGCTTAACCTAACATAGGTTCATAGGTTCATAGGTTCATACTAGGCTATCTGCCCTAGGGCATTTATAAGCCTAGCCAGAGTGTGTTTGGCTTTCACCACCCATTTTAAATTAATTTTGCTATGCTCTTTTTTGACGTTAGTATACTGTGCCTCTGTCTAACAGTGACACAGAAGTGATACCTGTGGTAAACCTACTATCTCCCATCCACTCATCAAGATTCCTCTTGAAGAGAGTCAATGAGGGACTCTGCCTAACCTGCACTGGGATTTTATTCCAGAGTGAAGGGAGCCTCTGGGTTATGAATCTGTCTCTCCAACATGTCCTATTTATTTCAGTGCTGAGGTTCAAGTCTCTCGAGCGCATAGCTCGATGGGATTTGGATTTTCTGAGGTGCAGCATGTCCATTAATTCCGGGTTGGACATGGTTTTATACGTCAGGCACAGATCGCCTCTGAGCAGGTGGTATGCCACTGAGTAGAGCTGGAGTTTCTTTAACCGGGCAGCATATGGCACCTGTTTGAGCCCTTTGATCCTCTTGGTGAGGTACTTTTGGGGTCTTTCCAGTTGCTGCAGGTGTCTGGTAAGTTACATCCCAAAAGGGGCATTGTACTCAATTATGGGCCTGATGAGGGATGAGTAAAGAGGCACGATGACCTCCCCTGATCTAGATGTGAATCCCTTCATGATTAGGTGGGCTATATAAAATGTTTTTCTAACCACTTTGGCCATGTGGTTGTCAAATGAGAGATTGCTATCAACTTGGGTCCCCAGGTCCCTAATTACTTCTTCTGTACTTAATGGATTACCACCTATGTGGTAATTTGTGGGCACTTTGTTTTTGCCAAAGGGAATGACAATACACTTTTTGGCGTTTAGCTTGAGGCCATGGCTCTGGCACCAGTTGTCTGTTTCTATGAGGCCCTTTTGTAGGATGCTTGTGTCAGCTGGAGAGTCGATTATGGCACCCAGTTTGCAGTCATCTGCTAACTTGGTCAGCCACAGTCCTTCCGTGTTCGCCTGTACCTCCGAGAAATATATACTGAACAAGAGAGGTCCCAGGACTGAGCCTTGTGGGACGCCACTTGTAACTGGTTTGGAGTCTGACATGGCTCCAGCAATTCTAACCATGTGGGTTCTGTCCTTGAGCCAGTTTGCAACCCATCTAGTGACATAGGGTTTATATTTAAGCTGGTGAGCTTATCTATAATGCCCGAGTGGGGTATTGTATCGAAGGCTTTTGCAAGGTCCAGGTAGGCTGTGTGGACCACCTTCCTCTCGTCAATGGCCTTGGTGACTGTTTCAAAGAAATCGACCAGGTTTAAGAGGCAGGATCTGCCCTTAACAAAGCTGAACTGGGTAGGATCCAGTGTCTGTAGGTCCCCAATATCTTTATTTATGAGGTCCATGATGATCCTTTCCATAGCTTTGCAGACCAAGCTAGTCAAGCTTATGGGGCGATAGTTTCCAGGATCCGTTGAGGCACCACCTTTGTGGAGAGGGACCACTGTTGCTGTACGCCACTCTTTGGGTACATATCCTGTAGTAAGGCTGAGATTGAACAGTAGTTTTATGTTTGGGTTTAGTTCTTCTTGGAGTTCATGTAGGACGCAGCCCGGGACACCATCTGGTCTCATTGATGCTGTGTTTTTTCTTTGGAGAGCATCTGAGATGTCAGGGGGGCTGCACTCTCCTGGGATAGATATTTGCCCTTTTGGTGGGGAAGGGGGGGAGACGTTTGCGCTGAACCTGTCAGCTAGGATGTTGGCAATGTCTGTGGGTTCGGTGTATTTTTTGCCATTTTGGACTAATTCTGAGCATAGCTGGGAATTCCCACCCAGGTTCCTAACATAACTAAAGAAAGCCTTGTGATTATCCTTAGTGTCCTGTGCAATTTTTCTCTCGAAGCTGGCCTTAGATGATTTTATGAGTGCCTGTAGTTTTTTGCTAATACTGATCAGAGATGCCCTCCCTTTTTGGGATTTTGCTCTATCATGTAGTAGCTTCCTCCTTCTTTTGTATAGTTTGTTTATGGCTGGGGTCCACCAGACAGGACGCCTAACTTTGGAGGATTGGGTCTTGGTTTTATTTGGGATTGCATGATCCATGCATTCCTGAAGGTGTTCATAGAATGCGTTTATAAAGGATTCTGCAGTCTGGGCCGTATTTTCCACAGGCCCAGGGGCTTTGAAGGATTCCACCTTGGTTTTGAGGAGTGTGAAATTTGCTTTAGAGAAGATTTTCACTGTGGTTTTCTGGGCAGGGGCTGGGGTCTGGATGTGAATATCTAGTGAGATTAGTTTATGGTCTGATCTTACCAGTGAGGGATACACTTCTGGTCTGGAGCATAGAGTCCCCATGTTGGTGATGATCAGGTCCAGTATGTTTTCTCCTCTTGTGGGAGTGGCAACAAGTTGTTCCATAGCATTTGAGTTTATAAATTCTAGGAACCTTTGGGCTAGGGTGTTGGAGTTAGAGTAATGCTCCCAGTCTAAGTTAGGGTAGTTGAAGTCGCCCAATATAATGGTGTTTGGAGAGACCTTCATATTTTCCAGTGTTCTCAGGAAGGCCGAGTGGGGTTCCTGGGTTTGGGAGGGTGGTCTGTAGCAGGCTATAAACTGGAAGGCAGTTTTACCCACTGATAGTTGCACATGGATAGTCTCTGATGCTTCGTGCTGTGCCACCAACCTGGAGGTGTGGGTATCTTTGATGAATATTGATACTCCCCCTCCTTTCTATCTCACTATCACACTGAATGACCCTGGTCTTAACAGTTATATCCCTGAAAAGGTGTCATAGCCTAGGTTAATGGCATTGAATTCCACCCCCCCCCCACAAAAGGCTGTAAAAGGGCAAGGAACACTGTGTACCACACACTTATCTCTGAAATGTACAAGGGCACATATGTGCTTTCCAGCTGTTGCCCCCATATATATGGACTTGGCCCAAGAGTTGGTGTGGGAGTCCATGACATGACTGGGATAATAGCAGTAATACTAGCGGTAAATAATGATAGGCCATTACCTAACAACCCCTTTCTTTATCACAGCAGGACAAAGACTGACATATATGTGGAGGACAGAGGCAGGAACATAGGGCCATATTTGCATTATTGCTGCTACACACCCTGGAAATTGCTGGTGTTAAAGGGTTCATTGTAGCATACCCTTATGCAGGAATACGACATTGAAATACAAATGGATGTAGCCATGTACTGATAGCACTCATCAGAGAGAATGCCACTGATATATCTGGGACAATATATGTGTGGTGCACAGACATAATCTAACAGACAATCCCCCTGGTATCATATGGATAGGCCCACAGTTGAGAGCAATTCAGACAGACAACATTCCATGCAAAAGTACCATGTACACAGAAACCCTGTAAGACAAGCAAAATACAATGCACACAACAACACTACTCTCACTATCTGGAACCTTACCCAAATGTGTATTTGGCCTGTGTCTGCAGGTTCTGCTGTAAGAGGTATTGCTATCTGCTGTCTGTAACACTGATGTGCACACAAAGGAAGGATGTCATCCATACTGGAAAGGTGAAGGGACAATGCCCACAGAAGTCAGCAATTTAAAGTACAGGGTTGCCATGACAGTGGTTATCTGAAGTACTACACAGCAGGTTGCATGCAATTAGCAACTGGTGGACACTGACTGGTGCAGAGGCCATCACCTGGTCATGTGCAATACCAACAAAAGCATGCTGCAATCTATTCAAACCAGCTCAATCACTCTACTGGAGAGACTGAGAGAGAGAGAAAGAAAAAAATATATAACTTTAATAAAAGTAACAAAGCTCAGGGATTTCTTACAGTGAAAAAAAACATAAAAACGTATGTGAAACGGATATGTATTTACTTGCATGTAGTATATGGCATAGAATAATGGGATGTATAATGTATAATGTGAAAGGATTTATATGTGCCATCAGTACTTGTTCCTGTATTGATGTTCTGCTCAACAACTGCTCTGGACAATAGTGTCAGTCCCTGTGGGCAGTGGGACATACCTGTCAAGTGTGCAGATCAGCAGTGAATGGCAAAGATGTGACCCATGATATCTGTCTTCTGTACATTACTGTGGCCAACAGTTGGTGGGGGTATTAATACTGCCATGATAGACACATTGGTGTGAGACCACACCACCTGCAGAACAGTCATGTTAAAGTATAGCATAGCATGCCCAACTGCCATAGCAGTATACTATGCTTATCTAAAATCTGTCACCATATATACCCCCCTAATGTTAGTCTGTGTTCACATGTGACACCTGTCTGTGTTGCAGCAAGGCAGAACAGTTCAGTTGTGAAGTAAAGAGAGTTACAAGAGTGTGGCCCAGATGTTTGTATGCACCCCACATACAGATACATATATGTGTGATACATATTCACAGCTGTGTATGTCTACAGAACCTCGGACAGTTATACATATATATATAGGTATATAAGCAACACATAATGATATCTACACATATATGCACATATGTGTGTGTATATATATATATATATATATATATGTATACATACTGATATATATATATATATATATATATATATATATATATATATATATATATATATATATATATATATATATATATATATATATATATATATATATATATATATATATATATACAGACACATACACACATACATAATACTGACACGTATATATACACACACACACACACACACACACACATATATATATATATATGTATATATATATATATATATATATATATATATATATATATATATATATATATATATATATATATATATATATATATATATATATATATATATATATAGATAGATATATATATGTGTATATATATATATATATATATATATATATATATATATATATATGTATATGTGTGTCAATACATGCCCCCTGCCATGACATGTGCGAGAGAACATCCACATCAATACACAACATATCTACACACCAGTACATGGCTTCAAAATGGAGTATGGTGTGTAACCCATGTCGGGAACACATAGCAATTGTTTGAGAAGGTGAGATATATATGTTGGTAAAGGGTATTAGGCACATATTGGTATGTAGGTTTGGTTGGCTGACAAATAAGACAGCATAGGCTGGTATGTGACACATGTGGTGGTGAAACACTGTGGATGGGTAGTTCCATTTGGAATGTGGAGGCCACTGAGCCCCCATATGGGAACAAAGGGAACATGGTGCCCACCCATGGAAGTCACGACAGTATCTACATGGTCATAAAGGCTGAGCAGGAACTTGCATGTTGAACCTTCTGTATGTGTACTGCATGCCTCCAGGTGATGTAGCACATACCCCATGTCTCTGTGGAGCTCCCTGTGCACAAGACCCTGGACCTAACTAGGTGACAGACATATGTCTGTGTGTGCTCCATGGGGGGGGGCACCATCCCCTGAGGTGGTTCCACATGAAGGTAGTGCCGGAACAGTAGATAATAAGGTTCCATGGTGGGTCACGGATGTATTGTGGGCTGGTAACATGTGCACATTAGGTGGGAGTGGTGTTCCTGCTGGCAAATAACCCCTACACATACTGTTGTGTAACTGTCATGGAACATATGTGGGTTGTAATAGTCCACACAATCCCTGAACATGTCCAACAGCATGCATAGATATCCCCAATAACACAGAATGGCAGATGTATAGCAGTCACCTAGTAAGTATACCACATGCATATGTGGAAACATAGTGGCAGTGACAATGGCATGCAGGTGAAATACTCTGTAACAGCCCAGCAAGTCTAGTGTCCCCACATGGAGCATGTCTATAAACACATAGCAGAAAGTGTTGTACAATACAATATATGTCCAATTGGTACATATACCAGGGACATACCACTTGCGTTGTGTGAACATTAAGTTGGAGCTGATATGGTGGCAGGAGACTGATATGTGTATTGTATTATGGTAAACATGCCATATGAGTTGCTCAGACATATTTCCATCTTTATGTCTTTCAGGGAGTATGGCGCACCCGAGGAATCCCACCTACAGTGCCGCTTACCAGCATCATCCAGAACTACCAGCTGCTGTTCTCAAGGACAAGCCAGGACCAGCATGAGTGAACAGACATGTAGAATGATGTGGTCCGCAGGGTGAATGAGGTGGGGATGCACGGCGTACATATGAGCAGGTCCACCATCATTGTAGTGACCTGCTCCGCCATGTATGTCAGCATGCCGCTGCCGTGCAGGGTGACCACCTTGCAATGGGGGGGCATAACATCCATCTCCCCTCACCAGAGTAGAGGAGGTGCTCATGAGCCTGATAGCACCTGCTCACCCACAAGAGCTACAGAGATATACAGTCATGGAGGTGGGTGCTACCCACACACCAGACATGGAGCATGCAGGTAAGGTTCCAGAGCATATCAGTAGACCACTGTTGTGCATGCATCTGTACAGGTCGATTATGCATATGTGAGATGTGGAGTCTGTTGCTGTGTAGTACTGATAAGCAGTTATGCATAATCTGTAGTACTGTGGACTTCAGCTGTTGTTTTACTGTAATATTGCAGCCACCCTGTAGCAGTGCCACAGCTGTGGCCACTGGCATCAACTCTATCTCATCTCAATTTAGGTACCTCTGGGATACCAGCAAGGCAGCGGCCAGATGCTGGTGAGTATGGTTTAAGGTTATGCTTGGCAATTCACTGTGCATGTCATAGCTAAGGTGTAGGCCATGTGCACATCTAACACACCTACCCATAATGCATGATGTACATGTTCACTGACAGGGCACACACCTCACTAATGGGATTACCAGCCTCAAACATATGCAGTACACAGACCATCCCAGACAACTGTGGCTACACTCCAGTGCACATTGTCCAGGCACAGTTGAGATCTACCTAACATACAATGCTACATAGAAATAAATTCCACTCCCTCTACAAAAACACGCTCCAGGATCCTAAACCTCATCAACACATTACACCGAACATACTGGAGAGATAGGGCCCTGTCCTGGGGAATTCCCACAATCTGGAATGGACTACCCATTCATGTCAGGCAATGCTACTCATTGGCCCCCTTTACAAAAACACTTGACAACTGTATGGGAAATGGGGAATTCACCACGGGTAGTATGTCTATGTCACAGCCTGACAGAGGCACAGGGGAATAACATTATTGGGTGGTGCATGGCTGGGAACCCGTGCGGCTAGGCTTATGTAGGCCCCAGGACCAATAGACCAGTACTCACCTATGAACCTATGTGTACCACAGGCAACATCAGCCAGGGCTCAATAATGGTCAGTAATGGTCTCTACACTCACCATAGGTACAGTACATTGTGTCTGTGGTCGGTCTAATAGGTTCATAGGTAGGTACTGGGCTATCTGCCCGAAGGCATTTATAAGCCTAGCAAGAATGTGTTGGCTTTCGCCGCCCCCTTAGATTAGTTCCCTGTGCCTCTGTCCAGCAGAGCCACTGAAGTGATCCCCAGGGTAAACTTTCTTTTTCCCATCCACTCGTCAAGGTTTCTTTTGAAGAGTGTTAGTGAGGAGCTCTGCCTAATGTAGATTGGAATCTTGTTCCAAAACATGGGAAGACTCTGGGACAGGAATCTATCCCTCCAGCATGTCCTATTTATTGTTGTGGTGAGGTTTAGATCAATGTTTTGGTTGGGGAACCATTTGGTGTGGGTTATAATCAGTTGTTTTTGCCTAAATTTTCTAGCAATAGTACCTTTTTGCCTCCTAAGTGGTTGTCTGCTATTAATGTCTTTGAACATGTAGTTTGTGCCAGTGTGGAAAAAGCATATGCAGATTTTTGTAAAAAGAAGAGATCATTTAATCTCTCTAAGGAAGAATGGTTTGCTTTAAAGGAATTTAGGACAAACTTGGATAAAGTAATAGACCCACTGATAAAGGAGGCAACTGGGTTATTATGAATGATGAAAAGTACATTGATATTGTTGAAAATTTGCTTAGAGAAGATGTGTATAGGAAATTGAATGTTAACCCATTAAAACAATACACAGATGAACTTGTTGAATTGCTTGAGAGAGGGGAAAGGCTTGTTTTTTTGTCCAGCAATGATGTTAAAAAATTACTTTTGAAAGAGCCTAGGCACCCCTATATCTATGCAATTCCAAAGATTCATAAGGATATGGTTAACCCTCCAGGAAGACCTATTATTTCAGGAGCTGGTTCATACATTGAAAGAATGAACAAATTCCTTGATTTCCATTTTAAAGTTTATTTACCCAAAGTAATTTCACGTTAAAAATATTCAAGATGTTTGTGATGAATTACGGGGGATGTTATGGGACAAGGAATTTTACTAGGCAACTGTGAACATTTCCTCATTATATTCAAACATTGACAAGCGGTGGGGCCTGGAAGCAATGAAAAGGGTGATGGGAGAAGGTCCCAGAACTACATTTTTGTTGTCATTGTTAGAATATAGTCTTACACATAACTATTTTGTATGGAAGAAGGAATTTTACCTTCAGGTCAAAGGAATAGCTATGGGAGCGGCCTTTGCTCCTAGTTATGCAATTATATACATGGGGGAGTTTGAAAAAGAATTTGTGTTTCAAAATAATTTTTTTATTAATAATGTTATTTTTTTACAAAATATATATTGACGACCTAATTTTTGTATGCAGGGGAAGGCCATCTCAATTTGATGTTTTCATATAGGAGTTGAATTTGAATTTTCATGGGCTTAATTTTGTGTTTGAATATTCAGAGGAAAAAAATCTCTTTTCTGTATGTTGAATTTTATGTTGGGAAAGATCACAAGGTGCAATTTAAACCGTTCAGGAAGGCAACTTCAGTGAATAATTTTTTGCATGCCAGCGGCATGCATCCACCACATTTAATCAGAGCGTTGCCTGAAGGGGAATTTAAAAGGATTCTAAGAAATACATCTGATCCAAAATTATGGGAAGAAACACTTAATGAAGTATTTCTTAGACTTTCCAATAGAGGTTACTCAGAAGAGATATTGTTCGCCATTAAAAGCAGATTATGTGGGGGAAGGGGGAAAAAAGCTAGTAAGGGCTATAATAAATCATGTCCAGCTGAAAATGAAGAAAAACTGTTCTTCGTCTCCTGCTATTCAAAATTTTCACTAGTAGTGGAGAAGATTATCAGACAGTTTTGGCATTTAGTCTGTAAAGATGTGACGGTGGGATGTCTATTTCCCAAGAATGTCACATTTTCTTACAGAAGATTTAACAATTTGAAAGAGTTGTTGAATCATAAGTTAGAATATTCGATGCATGGTTTGAATGTTGGTATGGAAAAGTGCGGAAAATGTTCTGTGTGTCATATGGCCAGAAATTTAGATGGAAAGAAAATTAATGGAAAAAAGTATCGGGCCTTTGAAAGTTTTAATTGTTTGTCACATGGGGTAGTTTACATTTTGGGCTGTGATTGTGCCAAACCATTATGGTACATTGGTCAAACTACTAGGAAAATTAAAATTCGTATTTTAGAACATTTAGGAGACGTGAGAAGGGGAAATCTGGACAGCCCCATTGCTTCCCATTTCATTGGTGTCCACAATAGCTGTACGGATGGATTTATTTTCAGCATTTTGACTAGACCACATTTTGAGGCGGGCAATTTTAAATCTGAGCTTAATAAATTAGAGTATAAGATGATTCTTAATTATCACACTTTACATCCAAGGGATATGAATTTGGATATGGGTATACCTTTATAAACTCAATTCTTCAGTACTGAAACATGTTATTATACATTGCACTTAGGGTAAATTGGTGAATAGATTTTGTATTGTGATATGATTAATTTTTGTAATATTTAATAAATGTATACTATGCAGTTAAGTATATATCAAATTCATTCAATATATTGTGTATATTGTGTATGTTGTATGTTTTTGAAATATCCACTTATTTATTCATTATGTAGCTGACATCATGTTATATGTTTGCACTAGGAGCTATGCATTTTGAAATAAGTCTTTTGAAAGATGAATTTTGCATTTGAATAATGTAATGAGTTTGTTCATAGTGCAAATGAACAAATCAGTTTAAATGATCAATTAGGGGTTTGGCTAATGAATTAATTACTGTTGTATTTAAGGAGAAGGTTTTTGAGTGATGAATTGTTCCATTGAAGGTGAAATGCCGAGGTAGCAGGACTTGTGAATAAAGGAATTTTTTTCATCTTCTCCATGGTGGTGTTCCTTTTGCTACTTAGTGCAGTGTTTTGGATTTGTTTTCGTGTTTGTGCTCACAGTTGTTTTGCACAGGAATCTATCCCTCCAGCATGTCCTATTTATTGTTGTGGTGAGGTTTAGATCCCTAGAGTGTGTGGCTCGAGGGGATAAGGTTTTCTTTAGGTGGAGCATGTCCATCAATTCTGGGTTGGACATGGCCTTGTATGTCAGGCAGAGATCACCTCTGAGTAGGCAGTATACAATAGAGTACAGCTGGAGTTTCTTCAGTCGAGCTGCATAGAGCATCTGTTTGAGGCCAGTGATCCTCTTGGTAAGGTACTTCTGTGGTCTTTCCAGCTGTTGCACGTGTCTTGTAAGGTACATCCCAAATGGGGTGTTGTACTCTATGATGGGTCTGATGAGTGATGAGTAGAGGGGCACAATGACCTCTTTAGATCTGGATGCAAATCCTTTTGTGATTAGGTGGGCCACGTAGAAGGATTTTTTAACCACTTTGGCAATGTGATTATCAAAGGTGAGATTACTATCTACTTGGGTCCCCAGATCCCTTATTACGTCTTCCGTATTTAGGGGACTACCACCTATGTGGTAGTTTGTGGGTACTTTGTTTTTTTCCAAAAGGGATGACTATGCACTTTTTGGCATTTAGCTTGAGGTCATGATTTTGACATCAGGTATCCATCTCAGTGAGACCCTTTTGGAGGATGTCTGTGTCAGAGTTAATTATAGCCCCTAGTTTGCAGTCGTTTGTGAACTTGGTCAGCCATAGTCCTCCTGTGCTTGCCTGTACCTCTGAGAAGTATATGCTGTACAGGAGGGGTCTTAGGACTGAGCCCTGTGCAACGCCACTTGTAACTGGTTTAGAGTTGGACCTAGCTCCCGCAACTCTCACCATGTGGGTTCTATCTGTGAGCCAGTTGGCAACCCACCTTGTGTCATATGGGTTTTTGTTCAGGCTGGTGAACTTGTCTATAATACCAGAATGGGGAATGGTGTCGAAGGCGTTTGTGAGGTCTAGGTAGGCTGTGGGATTGTATAAAGGTATCCTATCACTCATACATGCACCACTGATGATGACATATGTGAATACACATCAGGTATTCACTAAACATGTGTGTCCACATATAATCTAAAAACACACAGAGGCTGTGAGCCACAGCAGAAACATAACTGACACACAAATACAGATCCTGCAATGGCGTGTACACCTGTGAGATATGGTGCACATTACATGCCTGGGTGCTGAACAGATGCACAGCAATGCTGTGGACATGGGTGCAGTGTGTTCCAGGGGGAGGGCCATCATCTACTAACAGAAGCCATGCATCACAGCCATGTATAATGTTGGTAACGGGGATTGACTACAGTTGCACTGCATGTTGTTGAGCACCACATGTCCTGCATGCTGACATGTGTGTAATTACAAGTTTGTGCGTGATACTGTACTGCACCATCACCTGCTATTGTGTGTGTTATGGGGGTGCTGGAGCTGTCTGTATGTGCTGTCTGTTGGAGTGTATGGGTTGCCATGTATGTCGACTGCATGTGTGTATGTCTGTGTGTGTGACCATGTCTGCACACACGTGTGTGTGTGTGTGTGTGTGTGTGTGTGTGTGTGTGTGTGTGTGTGTGTGTGTGTGTGTGTGTGTGTTTGTGTGTATCTACTGTTTAGCGGTGATGTACAGGTCTTACAGTCTGTTCCCTGTTTTCCCCTCACAGGTGGCAAGGTGGGGCTGGGTCCCTCCCACAGGGAATCTGATGTCACTGATACAGACAGTGACCATGAGGATAGGTGTGTTGAGGCACAGGCAGGGTCGTCAGGAGTTGCCGCTGGGCCGCCAGTTGACATCCCATAAGTATCCACCCCATCCACGCACAAAGTCACACTGCCTCTACATACCTCATCACCATTGGCCTTAGCTGAGGGACAGTCTACAGTTGGCATTGACCAGGACAGTGTGGTATCTATGGCATGTGTGTCAGGACACAGCAGCGATAGCTAGATGTTTGGCAGGGTATCACATAGGCAGATGTTCAGGGGTGCTCGTCGGAGCACTGCTGGTCATCATGCCCCTGGCAGATGTGCCACATCTATATCAACCACACGCATGTTCCAGGCTGTCATAGAGGCACAGGCATGAATGGAATGGTACACCAGACAGGGTCTAAGGGCACAGAGGGCTCATCACACCTCTGTAACTGACAGCATCCATGACCTAGCAGGTGCCATTCATAATTACACTGACCATCATAGCAGACCACGTGCACGTGGCCCTGGCCAGTTCCAGGAGGGATCTGGGTCCAGTGGACGTTTGTCAACCTCAGGGGACAGTACCTGATCTGGCTTTGTACCTGATACTGCTTGTAGCACCCCTGCCAGGCACAGGTCCCGTGTCCATGGTCGGAGACGGTGAACTGCAAACCCTGCCAGGTACAGTCTGCAGCTGTCTCATAAATCTCCATATAGGGCAGCCACATGGTGGAAATGTGTGCATGCAGACACACACAGATAAACAACAAACCTAGGACAACCACATACCTGCACACACAACATCACCATTGGCCCATAACAGTACTCAGCCCCCCCACACACACACACACATGTTTTCAATTGTATGGGTCAACCTATGCCTCTAGCAAACCAATAACACACCCTGTGCATATGATGATACCTGTGCCACTTCCTGACATCTGTAACATCGATGCACGGACAGGCTAACATGGTGCTGATGCACAGGGTGACTGTACAACAGTGTAGCAATGGAATGCTGTGTAGCATGTTGTCAGCAGTAAAATGAAATGCTAATATCTTGGAAGGAGTAGCTGTGCAGCCATGATGCATCATAGCTGTAATTAACAATGTTGTATTGTTGTCACCATTATCTATTCTGATTGTGTTGTGTTTGTCCATGTGCCACATGGCTGATGGGTGTACTGGTGTCAGCAGGCCTTCAACAGTGTACACCAGTAAGTGTAGTGGGTGGTACACATGACATGGCTGGGTACAACACACAGAGCCTTTGGTTCGGATGCAGTACAGGTACAAGACTGTACACATGGAGGTATGCCCCCGTGCAGGTAATCAATCTGTTGCCCATGTAATCCCACCAAGACAGGATAGGCACAACCACTCATTGCTATATATATATATATGCAGTCTGCAATGTGGATAGCATTGAACATGCTAACAGCAGGGTGTATGTCCCTTTCCCCACTCTACTGCGATCCTCACCTCAGTAACATGAGTGTGCCAATGCCGGTGGCATAGCCCTACCCTTAGGAGGGTGTGAGGTGCTCAACTACTGTGAATGGTGTAAACAACAACTAACAACCTGATTACATACACTGTACAGTATTACAGACAGCTATGTGGGGGGATAGACACAACAGTAACTGCAATGATGGCAGATGTGTCCTCAACAGCCACACCCAGTGAGTTATAGCAACCCCAGTAGTGCTGCACACCTCTACAGTGTGGAAGAGGGCATTAACACATCTATGACCTGTGAAGGACTGTATGTCCATGGGATGGCACCTGTGGAAATGTTGGCATTTGCCAAGCAGTCCTGGTGGAAACATATTCTGTGACCGGAGGTAGATCCCTTAACATCTACACACATTCCTACATGTGGGATGGTGTACAAAAGCCTGCTATGATCTATATAGGCATTGTGCACCTCCTAACCCTCATCTACACATGTCATGAATTCGTCAAGGAGGTATACCAGGTTCAGGTTGTATTCTCTCTCTCTTTGACAAGTCCAACATTGGCGGGGTCCCATGTGTTAAGATTACCAGTGACATTGGCCATGGGTTCATTGTTGATATGTTCCATGTCCCTGCAGACCAGAGTCATCAGGCTACTGGGTGGTAGTTCCCAGCTGACATGGTGGATTTATGGTCGTCCTTCCCAACACTGGTGAATCCATTGTCAGGCATAGGCCTATTAGATCGTATGAGGGATCCCAGCTACTTACTGCACCTGCCCAGGGGGTTCCCCCAAGCAAGACACTTCACTTGACTGTACTGCATGATATGTTAGTAATGCCAGCCTGACATCCTACAGGTGGGATGGAGTACTGTTAACATGTACTGCCCTTGTCGTGTAAGGTTCTGGTTATGGGATCTGCTAAGGTTGGTAGTGTATTGCAGGCCAGACGTGTTTGGCTGTGGGGGGGATACCTATCCATGCCAGATGTATGTTGTTTGGGTCTCTCAAACCCATCAATGGTGCATGTGGACATATATGTTGTGGTTATGTTCCTAATTTCATCTACAGATGTATGTCCATATATACATATATAGATATATATGTGTTTACCTTTGAAAGGGAGGCAATCGTTTCTTCAAATGGCCCTTTCTGCA
>NC_056728.1:738535149-738583280 GCF_019279795.1 Protopterus annectens
TGATGTCCAGGCCAAGCCCTTCAAATTGTACAATAGTGAAGACAAACTGGGCCACAGGATACCAAACAATCAACAATATGTACTGCAGGTGTGTAGTTCAGCAGCCTCTATCTACACTCTGTACAAACTCAGTAGGAGGTAAAGATGTTTTGAGATAAAATGGGTTGTAAATGGTACATAACAAGATATAACTGACACCATCACAAGCATACCGACAAACAACAGTCTGTATGGCAGGAGGCAGTAGGCTTGCAGTACTCTAATTCATGTAAGTAATGTCAATATAGGTGAAGTATACGGTACTGTACATCCAGATACCTTGTGGCAGCTCACCCTGATACCCTCACATTTTGTAACAGCCTAGGTCATTTATGGTGCTCCCCACCTAGACTCAATAATACAGGCCCATATACCACTGTTACATACACTGGCCTCTGGAGTGCATGAGGGCACACATGTATTCTGTAGGTGACCCCACACATATATGTCCCCAGCCCCACTGTGTGTGGGACTAATGGCAGCAATGGCAGTGTAATATACTCACAGCCCACTACAGAACAATCCCCAACAGCATGACATATGTGCAAAGCTTGGTATGGAGATGGATGACAGAGGCTGGAACACAGGCACATATGTGGAACACTGTTGCCATACACTAAGCAAGGTGCTGGTGTTACAGGATGGTCTGCAACATACCCTTAGTCAGGGAATTGAGGTTAGAAATAGAAATGGATGTAGCCATGTACTGATAGCATGCAACACACACACTGCCAGTGTAATATCTGACACAGGACCTGTGTGGTGGATGGACAGCACATGATAGGCATACCTCTGTCCAGCAAGAGGATAGGCCCACAGTAATGAGCTATGCAGACAGACTGTATTCCAAGATACACTAGTATCTACACACACACACACACACACACACACACACACACACACACACACACACACACACACACACACACACACACACACACACACTCTGTAACACCAGTACTATGGAAAGCATAACACAACTCTACTCAGAGTCTGTCTGTAGTTCCTGATATTCCTACAAATATGTGGCCGTTCTGAGTGTGCAGGTTCCCCTGTAAGAGGTATTGCTACCTGCTGTCTATAACACTGATGCCCACACACAGGAAGGATGTCCATCACACAGGAAATGTAAAGGGACCACACCCACATGCTGTAGGGATTTATAGTGGGTGGTTGCCATGACAGTGGTAATTGGAAGTAGTACACATGTGTAATTATATATATATGGTTATCTGGATAAGTGTATGTACATATATTTCCACCATATATCCTGGACATGGAGTGTAGCTCTACTCCAGCCCCTATAGTCCCAAAGTCGTAGTGCAAGGGGATGTCAGGTATGTATAGCAGGTATATTACTAGACTATTGCTACTGTCATTGGGATTGTCTTCATAGACATGGTGTGTGTGGAAGGTGACATCTGCTTATAACATGTGTGCCATTGACTACTGACTGACATGTTAAGGGAATCATTCCGAAGTACCGCCGCTAGCATGTAATGCCCCTGTGGAGTGCAGCAGAGATATTGGCCACTATATGTGGAACTTCGGACACATCCTGTACAGTCCAGAGGTATACACATAATCCTTTAAGTGCACAGCATGTGTACCAGGCCTGACAATATGGATGTAGATAGCCATGTAGATGGGTATAACACATAACGACTGGTATACATTTGACACCATAGGTGTTAGATTCACACACTCTTGTCTGGCCTGACACATAATGACTGCTGGTACAGGGATGCCATGGACACATACTACCCACTAGATATTGACATACTTCTGTACAGCGTCCCACTGCTCTGTCTGACATATATGACATTTAAGGGAGGCCCAGCAGCAGTACATCTGGCAAGTATCTGCACATGACATCTCACTGGTTAAGTACACTAAGCTGCTACATATGTAACAATGCATTGTGCAGGCCTGGCAACCCTGGCCTACATCTCGTATGGGGGACTGCACCTGTGCCTGCATATATAGAAGGCTCAACAGCCATGTCACAGCACAGGGTAAGATACATCTGTGTGACAGTGTATAACCACGACCAATGTGAACACAGCCACAGCCACATATGGTAAGCTAGCATAATATTACAGTATATGGACTATCTGTTCTACACCATCCTCATATGTGCCACAAACAGAATGACCCTACATATACTGGGCTGCTACACAGTTTGGTCTGATAGATGTCTGTGGTATGGGACATGTGTGTGTATGGTCCTACAAACATGTACAGCAAAAGGGTACCATACAGTGGGGCAGCATGTAACATCTGATAGAAGGGGAGCAAGAACAATGACATTTACCACAGTCTGTACACAAGCTAAAGTACATATTAACAATACACACACTGCTAAAATTCACCATCACTACACAGACCTTAGTACTGTACAAACATCCGCAGAATGTCCAGGTAATGTCATGAAATATAACCCCTACTGTACATAACATGTGTATCAGTTGGATATATCACTGGCTTGTTATCAGATATGATGACACTAATTATGGTGTACAGCACATATGCACCATTTCATGCACGATATATGTACAAAGGTTGACAGAGGTGTGCCTGACAGTACATATACAGGGCCAGTATAGACATGTTGCTGTGATAACCTCATAAATTTTCCATTGTAACGGGGTTTGTTGCAACATATTTCCTATGAGGGATATGAAGTCAGTAACTGTGTATGGCCTTCACCATCTACAGACTGCAGTCGTCACACTACCTTCTGCATTCCACAGATAGATGCACTGTGGCTAACACATGAAACCAAAGGCACAACACTGCCCAGTCTGCAGATGACCCTGCAGATGGGGATTCCTCATATACATGGAACTGACATGGCAGGTATTGCGACATGTATGACAGGCATATCCAGACAAACACTGTTAAACCAACATTACTCCAAATGCTGTATAGCAGCACTTACAGTCTATAGTCAGGTCAGGCACATCCCCCTCCTGTTTGTTGCCCTGTTTCCACAGTGTATGTTGTTAGAGGTAAATTCCCAATCCATCTGAGATGCTGTTTGCCAAACATCAGATCTAGTTCCTGCTCACAGTGACTGAAAAGGGCCACCACCACCATGATGTTCCTAGGTTTTGGAGTGTGTTTCCATGCAATTGGCTATGGGAATGTTATTACAGCTGTTCCACATGCAATCAGCTAGGGGAGGGCTGCAATTCGCACTGAAGCCATCAGCTGATCATAAGCATCATTTAAAATACACATGCTGCTGCCTAAGTAAGGCAGGTGTGGGTCTCCACATCCACCAGAGAGGGAGTAGGGGAGGCAGACAGAGGCAAATACATGTCAGGGAGCGGTGGGAGAATAAAGCTGAAGCATGTTTGTATCACAGACCTACCAGCACAGGGTATCAAACCCCCGACAACTATGTAGTGCTATCACAGTTTGATGCAGTTATTGGATGTGCCACATGGGTTACCTGCTGTGGCGCATTCAGAACATATATGTGATGGTGAGTGACATCTGCAACAGGGATACGGTAGATATACGGTAGGTGACATGCATGTGCCTGTCTGCATGAACAGGTGCCAGCATCAATACAGGCACACTCACACAGGGACGTACACACAGTGACACATTTGGCAGGTCCAGGAGTGCAACTCATCACTAGTGGGATTGTCACAACACATCAATGTGCAGGTATCACATGCACCACATGGGTCATACAGAGGTCGTATGGGCAAAGAGTATGAGGAGGTGTCAGACATCAGACAGCATGCTTCAGTATGCCCTGGGGGTTGTAGTAAGTGTGGATGTGGACATCCACACCATACAACACACACACACACACACACACACACACACACACACACACACACACACACACACACACACACACAGGGTGCCAGTTCTGACATGCGTGGGTGCATGTCTGCATGGGTGTGTGGTGGTCAACTGCGCAGCCGGCTGTACAAGGGTAAGTGATGGGTATACCTTGGCGTCAAGCCACATGACAATGGTCTGCATTGTGGCTCAGGACTCTAGTTTCTGCATTTGCTCACGCAGGTGGGTATTGCATCCCCATCCAGTCACCTGGTTGACTATTGTGTATGGCCAATGCTGTACATAACATGCCATGTATGTGTTCCTTAGTCCATGACATGGATGGTATCTGGGATGTGCACACCTCCCACATGCATGTACAGTGACATGTGGAACTGTGCCTGGGGTGTCTGGCCCATGTTGTGATTACAGATTATCATCAGATGTGCCAGTCTTGTCTATCTGTGGCAGGAACTAGTAATGGGCAGCAGGTTTGCCCTGCACCTACATTGATAGCATGCTAACAGCATTCCCTGATGTCAGTGTCATCTGTCCATAGAGGGCATGTTGTCAGGCATGGTATGTCCATTGTGAGTCACATGTGAAGGCACCACAGGTGGTGCAGGTGTCCATTGGGGAACATGGTGGAGGTGCACTGTCTGCATGTATGTGCATATTGGACAGATGGGCAGGGTGTCATGCCCTCTGTACCCCACTGCTATCACTGCATAGTTACTATCAGTGGCCAATATGCAGTGTACTACCCGCATATTGGCTGTTGCCTAGGCATGTGTGTGCATATGACACATGGGTTGAGAGTGTGCTCTGGGTAATGGTGGGGTTGCTAACTGTGATTGGCTGGTCTTAGTGTCACATGTATGGGCATGGCTTTGCACCCCAGCCTCTCAGCTAATTTACATCTGTTATCCCTGTATGGTTGACATTGTGATATATAGTAGGGCCACCATAAAAGAAATAACAAAACCCTCACCACATTGCCCACACTGGATATGAGTTACCAACACACACACACCTGTCATGTGTGGGAGTAGAACCCCTACCTAACTAGTTTATTACACTACACCACTAAGCAGATATAGCATGCGTCATGGACATTACTGAAGTGCTTCTTCCCCAAAGGTGTATTTTACAATGAATGACATCAGCAGGATTACCAAAGTAGGGCATTTCAACTGTACTGTGAGTGACTAGCCTAAAATGCACTGTTCCCTACATAGACAGTGAGACACATGCAAAACATCCACAACTGACATGTGTTGGTATAGAACCCCTAACCAAGGCCAATATCACACTACAGCATGGAGCAGTTATAGGTCACACCACAGAGATTATTAAAGAACTTTCTCCCCAAAATTGTATTTCACAATGAATGACATTAGCAGAATTGCCAAAGTAGGTCATTCGAAATGGACTGCGAGAGAGTAGCCTATAATGCATTGTTCCATACATAGACATTGAAATGCACACAAAACATCCAGAACTGCCATGGATGGAGATGGAACCCTACCACAGTTCTAAATCACACTACAGCAGTATGCAGTTACAGGACACACTACAGAGATTACTGAGCTACAACCTTCCCAGAGGTGTATGTCTAGGTGAGTGACATCAGCAGCCTTGCCAAAGTTGAGTATATGAATTGTACGGAGTGTGAGTAGCCTAAAAAGCATTGCTGTCTATTCAGTCAGACACACACACAGACACACACACACACACACACACACACACACACACACACACACACACACACACACACACACACACAGTTGCCAGGTCTGGGTTTAGAGCACCTACCTAACTACTTTATCACACTACAGCAGTACACAGTTACAGGATGCGCTACAGAGATTATTGGGCAATGATTTTCCTAGAGCTGTATTTCTAGGCGAGTGACATCAGCAGCCTTGCCAAAGTTGAGTATATGATTTGTACGGAGTGTGAGTAGCCTAAAACGCATTGCTCTCTACTCAGTCAGACACACACAGATTCACACACAAACATGCACACAGTTGGCAAGTCCGGGGTTAAAACTAATACCTAACTAGTTTATCACTACAGCAGTACACAGTTATGGGACGCGCCATGGAGATTGCTGAGCTACAGTTCTCCCAAAGGTGTATTTCACACTGAATGACCTTAGTAGGCTTATCATGATACTGCTATGGGGAGGGCGGTGTGTGCATGGGCCATAATCCATTCATGTAGGGGTTGACATGCCACATGCTGGCACACAGAGTCAAATTTCACAGGTATGTGTATACAGCTACTAGATGACTACTTCCTTGTACAGTCATATTGCACAGCTGGCACGTGCACCACATAGTCTGTCATGTTGACAGATACTGGTGGCTGGTATCTGCAGTGAATGACATCTGCACCTCAGGTGTTTGGGGCCCTTTGGCTGTGTACTGGGTTGGACAGGCCCGGATAGCACCTTATCACGGTCATGCTTTTCCACACATTTATGTCCATCTACCTTTGGCTTATTATAGTGTATTGTCCTTACATATATGTCTGCATTCCTATCCACTGTGTGCGCAAGGCAGGAGTGGTGCATACTGACTTGTGTCTGCACTAAGAACTGCGACTGCCAGATATGTGTGGTCCACTGGTGTTTGCAGACATGGCATTCATGTGTTTAAGTGTGTGAGCATGCCCAGTATGACCTTTCAGTATGTTGTTGACTGACATTGCCTTTATTCCTGCCAAGTATGACCTTTCAGTATGTTGTTGACTGACATTGCCTTCATTCCTCTAAGTGAGTGAGCATGCCCAGTATGGCCATCTGTATTGCATGTGTGGATCACGTCCAGGTAGTTTGTACTGTGGTGCTGACCTTTGTGTTGTACACCGACAGGTAGCATGCTGTATCTGCAGGGTATCCATTGGTCATTTGGCATTGACTGCTACTACACCTGACTGTTTCTACATTTCTACACAGGAGTGGGGGGGCACACCTGACTGTTACTATAAGTGTACGTAGGATGGGGGGGCAGACCTGACACTTGTACATATTTGTTAGGACTGTACTGGTATGTCGGGTACTCCATTTCAGTCTGTAGTCTTACCTATCGTGCTGGCTAGAGGCATACCAGTGTACTACAGATCTTAGCTTTAATTACCTACATATTAGTTTCTGACTTACTAGCCTTCACAACTTACATCCAACTGCCTGGCCTGCTGTAGTCTGTCTGTGTAGGCCTGGGGTTGGGGTTACCAATAATGCTCATTCAGAGGCCATAGTACAGCATTTGTTTGTGTTTGTCTACACCTATCCTGCTGGATGTAGCTGTTGTTGGGTATGTGACACCCCCCAACTGGCATGTGTGAGTCACTTATCTTGTGGGTGTCCCAGTATTGAGGGTGGTGCTGCAGGGCTGCCTATGTTGGATGCACACAGTACACTCCCTATACATGGTTGAGCACAGGTAGTGTCATGTTTGGCATCCCTTTTACTGTATGTGCGAGTCAGAGAGAGGTGTCATTCCCTGGGTCCCTACTATGTCAGTGCATGTGCTATGCGTTGCCTGTTTGTCAAGGCCAAGGCATACTGGGCATGCCTCCTTCTGCCTATTGGGACAGGCTCAGGTTGTTCCTCCTCCGAGTCACTCTGTGCCTGTGCAGGCCTTGGCAATGCTGGGGGGCTGTGTGGCCCTGCCCCATGCTGTTCCTGCTGCAGCTGTTTCCGCAGGATCATATTGTGTAGCATGGCACATGCAAGAACAATTTGGGTACATGTAGTTGGTGAGTATTGCAAGGCTCCACCAGATATGTCCAGGCACTGGAACCGTGACTTGAGCATCCCAAACATACGCTTTATTATGATTCGTGTTTGTGTGTGTGCCTCATTATAGAGTTCTTGTTCAGGTGTGTGTGCATTTCTGATGGGTGTCATCAACCATGGCTCCAGTGCGTATCCAGTATCCCCCACTAGGTGACCATGTGAGATGCCCCCATTGGCAAATGTCTGGTACAGCTGTGTCAGATGCCAGATGTAGGAATCGTGGTAGCTTCCAGGGCAGCCAGCACACACATTCATTATTATGCCCTGGGCATCGCACATGACCTGGCAGTTGTTGGAGGGGAAGCCCTTGAGGTTGATGTAGACCAGACCCCGCTCACCAGGTGGTGCTTTGATGCATATGTGCATGCAGTCTATTGCACCCACTACCTCTGGGTAATCTGCTATTTGGTGGAAGAGATGCATATTGCTGGCCAACGCCTCACGGGTGATGGGGAAATATACGTGCTCACCGACATGTGCTGACATGGCATCCAGGAACTGGTGGAGTACCCTGGATGCTGATGACTGTGAAATCCCCATCATATCACAGTTGGCCTTTGGAAGTTACCTGTAGCTAGTATTCTTAGGCCTACACATACCTTGGTATCCACTGAGATGGGTTCCCCTCTGTTAGTTCTGTGTGTGAGGCATGGCCGGCACAGCTCAACAATTTGCTGTCCACCTTATACCGCTCCACTATCTTCAGCTCATGTAGCCCCTGGTAGTTTACCCTGGGTCTATACACTCTTCTCCGTCTCCTCACTGTGGGTTGCTCAGCAGCATTCACATCCTCACCACCCTCAGTCTCTTGCACATGCTGGTTTATGATAGCAAAAGCAGCCCCTAACATTTTTTTATCTTGCTTTTGTTTTGTAAAATTTCCCCATCTGTATACACTGGTGGTGCAGAGTTTTTGGAAAAATCAAGGGGAAAAGGTGTTTGCATAGTTATAGTGGTGTGCTGGGCTGGTCTGATGCCTGTGTAATTGGCTGATTCTGATACATTTCACCTGTCAGCTAAGCTAGTTCTCCTTGATTACCTTCCTACTGCTGTTTTCCCTTCCCATTGTCTCCCGGTTTAAGCCCGCTTGTGCGCCGCACAAACGGAGTGCTCAAATGTGCCCAGAGCTGCTATTTCCTGGTTTAACTTCCTTTTTCTTCCTGTAAAACCTGGTGCGTGGCACACACACCTGCTTACACTTTGTAAAGAGTGCTAGGCAGGTTCAGACAAACCCCCAACTTAGCTGTACTAAGCTAGGAGCAATCCCGAGCCACAGGGCTCCAATCCACTTACAGTATGCCTGACCCCCCCCCATGATGTCACCTATATCCTAGTCTTGCACCCAGCTATCTATACTCTTACACTCTTGGGACCTGCCTCACACCCTGGGGAAATCTGGGATTCATTAACCTTTCCCTCATTTGTATAGGATTGCCTGCTACTGTATAGTTACATGCCCCACACTGAGCCTCCCCGCTTAGCAACCATTACTCACTGGCCAGGTTGTCTTCTGCCTGCCATTGACTTGCATGGTAGAATACTGATGTTAGTTACAATGCTTATTTTAGGTTTATTTTATTATTTTCCCCCCGATCCCATTTGCGCACCGCTGTCCTATGCTTAAACAGGTGAGATCTGCAAAAAAAAAAAAAACAGTTTGCAATGCCAATGGCCTTCTACTTGGCCACTGGCATGCTTCCTCAGTGATATGCAGCCTTTATTTGGAGCTGTCATAGCTCCATTTTGTAGACTGCAGAAATGTACTTGGTTACTAACCGAGCACATTTCTGCACACTGCACTCATCCTGCACGGGCAGCAGCCGGCTTCCTGGATTGCATATTACCCTCATTTGCATGGTTTTCATCTGCAAACTAGGGTAATTTGCATACAGGAGCTCGGTTCATGCAGGATTAGTCTAAGAGCTCACATGCACATTCCGGGAGCTCGTTCATGGATCGCACATCGGCCATATTGCCTTAAATAGCTCTTAGACTAATCCTGCATGCTCTACAGGGCTTTGTAAATCTTGGGGAACCATCTTTTTTGGCCTAGCCATAAAATAATTTAATTTCAGCTATTTTTCTAAAGTTTGCTGGACTGAAGTTACCCCTCCAGTTTCCTCTGTTGACATTTACATTTAAACAATTAATAGTACCTGTACATTTCTGTTCTCTTCTAGTAGGGAAAAGTGTGGATACATTTTAAGTTCAAGAACTTCACAAAATACATTTTCAACACACACACATCTGTACAAGCAGTTTGACATACACATGTCATACAGTTCTAATACATTTGTAACACAAGCATCTTATATAAATCATTTTGATATTCACCAATGACATGTAATTATTTACAAAATTCCAACTAGCTGGGCTGGCAGTATCTCCATTTGTCACAAAGTCATCCACAGTGAAACAGTTGGTCTACAGCATAAGCCACTATTTGCCACAATCAACTACAAGCAGTGGCCAGTGAAGGCTCCAACGTTAACAGAGACTAGGCTGAAAACCTGGAGGTTGACAGGAGAGAAAGCACAGGAGTTCAAAGAATTACTCAGGGCTCTATTACCTTAGGCAGAAAAGAAAATACATGGAGTTGAAGAAGAATGGCAGCACCTCAGAACAGGATGTGTGAGAACTATGGAACAGATATGCAGCTGAGCCAGGTATTGAAGCAAGGTACATAAGGAAAGCTGGTGGTGGAATGCAGAAATCCAGGAAGCCATCAATAGAAAGAAGGAGTGCAGGAAAAGGTGGTAGATAGAAAAGGCAGATCAGACTAAGAAGGAGTACTAGTTAGCTAGCAAAGAAGCTAAGACAGGGGTTGCAATAGCAAACAACAGGGCATCAGAGGCACTGTGCCAGCTTCTGGAAAGCAAGTCAGTAGATGACACAGAGAATCTCTATTAGGTTGCAAGACAGAGACAGGAAGATAAAGATGATAGTCAATCACCC
Source organism: Protopterus annectens (assembly GCF_019279795.1). Classification (NCBI taxonomy): domain Eukaryota; kingdom Metazoa; phylum Chordata; order Ceratodontiformes; family Protopteridae; genus Protopterus; species Protopterus annectens. The sequence continues at coordinate 738,545,750 of NC_056728.1, forward strand.
TTCATAAGGGATGCCAGCAACAACCTTCTCACCAGCCCACTGGACATCAGAGGCAGATGGAAGGAGTACTTCCAGCATCTCTGAATAAAGAAAATATCACAGAAGCTGTACTCCCCAAGATACAGCCTACAATGAGAGAATAGGAGGAGCCAACGATAGAAGAAGTAAGAACAATATTAAGGAAAATAAAGTCAGGGAAAACAGCAGGCTCAGATGTTGTGTGAAATAGGGGAGAAATGACTCCTGAGGGAACTCATAGCAGTATGGACAAAGGAGTATCCCAGATGACTGGAGAGTAAGCATACTAGTGCCAGTGTACAAGAACAAAGGGGACATTCACAACTGTGGGCAGTGCAGAGGTATCAAACTCCTGTCACACTGCATGAAAGTTATGGAGAGGGTGATTGTTAAATAAAAAGAGTAGTAGAAAGTAAGATGGGAGACAAACAGTTTGGATTCAGATCAGCACAACTGACCTACTGTTTGTAGTGAGGCAGCTGGTTGAAAAGAAGCTAGAGAGAAAAAGAAGAGTGCAATTGGGCATTCCTAGACTTGGAGAAACATGACAAGTTCACAAGAAAGCTGATTTAGGCAGCCTTGCAATGGTTCAAAATCCCAGAAACATTAGTATAATTAGTGAAAGCTATGTACAAAGACCCAATCACTCCAGTATGAACAGTGTTTCAACTCACAGAGGGGCTCCCAGTGGGAATGAGTGAGCATCAGAATTCAGCTCTGAGCCCACTGCTGTTCATGCTGGAGATGGACTACATTAGCAAACAAGTCAGAGGAGACAGGTCAACAAAGCTTCTGTATGTAGATGATATAGCATTACAGGCAGACTCTGAGCAAGAACTTCAGCAAAGGACAGGAATTGAATGCCACATGGGCTAAAACTGAGTACAGATAAGACAGCTGTAATAGCAGTAAATGGAGGAAAGCAGAAGAAGCTGAGAATTGAGATAGAATGGAAAGTAGTGGAACAGGTTAACAGCTTCAAGTATCTGGGGGAGAGGGCAGTTGAGGAGATGGTTGTCTGAATGAGGAGATCAAAGCTAGAATCAGAGAGGCTGCAGCCAACTGGCACAGATTATCAGGGGTAATGTATGACAGAAGAATGGAAAAGAAGCTGAAAAGTGTACAAAACACTATTGCGACCAGTACTACTGTATGGTACAGGAACCTGAGCAGAGCAGTTGATGAAGCTAGAGGTGATGGAGATTCAGTGCCTGAGATGGGCATTGATGCATACTCTGGGACAGATGATGAACTGAGAAGATACAAGCAGTAGCCAAAGTACCTCCAATTGCTGAAAAGTTAAAAGAGAACAGATTACAGTGGTTCAGGTACATGTGCTGAAAAGCAGAAGACAATCTGGTGAAGAAGGTTTGGGACAAGCAGCATCTAGCAATGAGGTAGATGGATAGACTCTGACAGAAGACCTTTGACACTTAGGCATGAGTGTTGGAGAAGGTAGGAAAGTAACAGTGAATTGAGAGAGATGTTGACAGTTGACACAACACCCAGACACTATGTAGAAGAATAAGAAAAAAAGTGGTGATGATGATGATGATGATTTTTCCCGTCACTATACTGTAAATAGTGCAGCATTTATTTCATAACCTAGTACTGAATAAGTGGTAGTGCAACTGTTTCCTATTCTCTGACTGTTGTAATACTTATGCAACAATATAATTTGCTCTGTTTCATTTCAATGCACAATATATATAAATACTCAACCGAAAGAAGGGCTCAAAAAACTTCCAGGTACTTCACGGATTTAATATATAGACTTCAGAACAACCATTTTTAAAAACACAACCACTGAAATAATGTTTTTATTGTTTTAAACTAGAATGTTTATATTTCACTATTACTGATGTGTTTGCCTTTAAGAGATGATCATGTTAAACCTGATGAAGCACGTTATGTGAAAGCTGTTGAGCAATTTGTCTGAAGTTTATACATTAAATCTATGAAGTCCCTGGAGGTTTTTTTGAGGCATTCTTTCTGTTGATTTTTTTTTTTTGGTATATTACTGTTCTGGCTAAGACTCTCAGCCTGCTTGAGCTGCTGATGGTTGTGCACAATGTATGTGTTTCTCAATGCTTTCTTTGTACTTTGATTTACTGTTATGTGTGAGTGTTCCTCCCTTGGCAGAGCCAGAAATTAGTCCTTTTGGATCACTGCTCTACTCTGCTAAACAAAATTAAATCAATAAACCAATAAATAAATCAATAGAGGTGGAAATGCAAAAGACAAAGCATCAGGTGTTGATGCTGCTGTTGACTTCAAATAGGACATTTTTTCTTTGTCCTTTGCTAGGAACATCTGTGTGGTTGAAAGGATGTGATGTTATAGAAAAAAGGAGTACACATAATTACAAAAATAAGAACTAAAACAGATTTAGACATGTGAGGTAGTTCGTCAGTCATTCCACAGTTATGGATGTTGCTGCATCATGAAAACATATTTTTGCTGGAGCATCCAAGACCCCTGGACTGGTGACGGTCATCTTTGTAAATGACAGTGTGACAATATGACAGCATAGCATAGCTCCAGTACAGACTAGAGAGACTGCAAACTGGAAAATAATTTGTCTACTATCTGTGTTTGGCTTATCCAAAATGATATGGAAATAGATGGAGACAAGACTTTTTTGACTGGGACCACAGAGAAAGAGAGAGACAGAATTATTGGCTATTCCTAGTCATTAGGCTATCACTTTGACAGATGGCTTTCAGGACTGGAAAGGCTTACCAATATACAGAAGTGTCAGGGGAGTTGTAATATGTCTTTCAAAGATTATGCACCTGTGGGAACCTATAACAATTAGTAGCAAGTCTGTTGCTAATCGATACTGGGCCTCTCTTTATAGGGGCAACAGATTTGACAACCATATTGTTGCACACTACTCTGCTATGTCCTTTAAACCTCTACCAAATACACAGTGATTGAAATTGTAGATTCATTTAAGGACCTGGGTATATGAGTAGATCCAGCTTTGAGTTTTTCCTGATCATATCAACCAATTGGTTAATGATAGTTATAGAACTATAGGTTGTTTAAAAAGATTTATAAAGTCTAGGAAATCAGAAATTGTTTGTAAGTTATATTTGACCTACCCTGAAATATGGAATAATATGGAAACCTTATAAGAAAAAAACAGGATTAAACTGGAAAGAGTACAGTAGAAATATACTAAGGGTAGCCTTGGACATGAAATTTTAAGTTATTACAAAACAATGAAATATCTGCACTTGTACAGTGTCTCATACAGATATTTAAGAGGATTCCTAATTCAGGTATATAGGACATTTAGACTACTACATCTGGAAATGCGTGGGGTTATCAGAATGTAGTAGAGAACATGCCACACAACCTCTTAGAACAAGAAATCTGGACAAATTCATAAATAATGGGGGGACAAAGACCCAAAAATAGGGACACTTTTTTAAATATTGCTCTTACAAATGTAGAACATTGATAAAATAACAGTTTTGCATTACCATGAATTTTCTAAAGGGTATGAGGTCTGAAACTCAAATGTCTGTCATTATTTTTCTGACTTCAACCCCCAAAGATCTGGCAAAGATTTGCCAGAAAACCATAATCTTATGAGAAACAGACCAAAACTATGAGGCAAAAATCTGGACATTCAGCTAAAATCTGTACAGTTGAGAGGTATGGACAAAATCATCAGAGAGCCTACATAGAATATTATAAAGGAATGAGAGATGTACTAATTGGCTCCCTGAGAGAGAGGATGATGCATTGAACAGACTACCAAATTATATTAAACAAACACTAGTTAAGATATTTTTAAGAACAACCTGAACACTAATTATGGGATTGACTGTTTTGGTATATTGGCAGGTTAGAATTGCTTGAAATATGTGTATGTATATATGTATGTATGTATGTAAACACCTAACCTAGTTTTCTTATTTTAAAATTAATAATAATAATAATAATAATAATAATAATGATAATAATCATAATAAAGGGCTTATATAGGCAGAAAAATACCCATGCCCCTCCCAAAACCCTTTGACTGTCCCTTCCCTTCTTCCATACGTGTTATCCATCTTTCCTCTTACCCTTTTCTTCTATCCACTTTTTCTGATTCCTTGGGGGATGTGTGTTGCATGTGTTCTCCCACACATCCCACTACCCTCATCAATTTACATAACTATTGCCTGTAAAGCTGCCACATCAGCATTTTTTGACCTGAGCTACTTGGTGGTTTCCATAACATTCTGACATTCTTAAAATAAAATCCATGACAATATGGCTTTCTTTGAGGTTTCATAAATCCACTGCATAACAATAGTCCTTATACGTTCTTCAGTGAATAATTCTGTAACACCTCTCTCTCTCTCTCACACACCCAAACACACACACACACACACACACACACACACACACACACACACACACACACACACACACACACACACACACACGCACAACACATCCACACACACACACAGACACACACACAGGTCTATATTATAACAGCGAATGCTTAAAATAGCGAACACTGTATAATTGACCCTTAAAAACTGAAAAGTACAAAATGCCGAACACACGGAACAGGGAAAAAGATCGATGCTCCGTAAAAAAAAACAAACAAAAAAAAAATAAAGTGGGGGGCTGTGCCCCCCACACCACCCCATGTGGGGGGGCTGTGCCTCCCCCACCCCCCCACACTTAAATATACCAACTTTGAGATCGCACCACAGTGGAGAAAATGGCAAAGTCCCAAAAACGGCCCAGTGATTTTTTTTCAGTTTTGATTTAAAATGGTTGATAAAATAGCGTTCGTTATTTTAAGCGTTCGCTGATAAAACAGGGAATACACACACACACACGCACAGACTTCATCATATAGCATGTATATTTGTGCTACATTATAAGCACGACACCTTCCCTGTCAGTACTAGACTTCACTTTTAGAGTGATCATTTACGCATATTTCTGTTATTCACTGACCACTTTGCACTTGTACCACATATTGCAAGATTCCTACCTACCTTATTATCCATGTTGAAGTATGACTGCCTACATGATAGTCATGCATTCATGATGTGTTTCATGTTACACAGACTGGTAGATGCTGTTTACTTATTTCAGCATAATGCATGGTGCTTTGAAAATGTTTTGAAATCCAGATCTAGATGCTTTTGATGGGTATGATTTGATATTCTGCAAGAACCGGAGAAGCAGTTGTAACATATATGTCACTTGTTTGGGTATCATTTAGGAGTGGTTAGTCCTACAGTTTGTTACTTGCTGGGGAGCAGTAGTAGATGAAGGTCCATTACACTACCACAGATTAACAATACCAGGTCATAGTTTGTCAGTTTCACAGTCTATTCCAATTTGTATTGCATGAGATATGAGCACCCTCCAATTGAATGCACAGGGGGCAGTAAATGTTCCTATGGCTTCAGACATGCCTGTAGTTAAACCTCTTCAGTGACCATCTGTTGCTCTTAGTTCTTGCTGCAACAAATTTTCCTACTTGTCTAGTATAGCAAGGAAAAATAATTTGTTTTCATCTTGTCTATTTCATCCTGCGAAGGTGGGGCTATATAATTCATTTGTGTGCAGATTATTCCACTTTTTTTTTCTGTTTCCATGGTGGCATAATGTGCTTCTTCTGTTCCTCACTAACACTTGTGGTTAACTTGGTGTCTTTCCCCTAATACAAGGTAGGACACAAACAAAGAAATTGAGAAATCATTGTTTTCTCTTGGGAATGGTGTTTCTCTCTCTCACTATCTCCTTTATTTCTAGGAGTACTTTTGCAGTAAGGAGTTTTCTTTATCATCAGGGTTACATATTCAAGAAGTTTGCTTCCATAATTTTATGTTCTACCACTAATAATTATCTACTTTTATAATCTTCCTATTTTTATTTTACTCCTTTGTCTATTGCCTTTGCCCATGACTCTATTCAGGGTCGGTGTTAGCATTTTGGGGGTCCCCAGCAAATGTTAAGTTTGGGGGCTCCCTAGGCACTTCCATCAGAGTATCACCCTGTCACTACCACCCCTCTGAAACAGCCTTTAATTCATGCTGCAAACTTTTAGGAGTATTATGTATGTATGTATGTATGTATGTAGGAGTGAGTACCTGTAACTATAATGCTCTTGCAGTACAACAGGTCTATGTATCACACTGTGTTCGCCCATCTTACAGAGAGACATTCACAGTTACTGGTATTTTAGTTACAACAATGATACATTATAGCAAGTCTATGTATGGGTGTGGACTTAGGTGAAATGCTGTTTGTATGCTCTAAAGTGTATTTTAGTTTTTTCTTTTTACATAATCTTTTTATCCAATAATGGCTTGAACAGAAATTATGATTAAGGAAAGAAATTCATTGTTACTGTTCAATGTTAGTTTTCTTTGCATCCTTTCAACTTACCTTTCCTGACCAAGACAGCACAATAATAACCATTTAGGAAATAACCCAGTTAAGTCAGGGTCCAAGAAGCCACAGTATTATAGGTGTTATGGAATGCATTTTAGAGCATTTTTCCAATCTTTTAATCCAATGGTGTCCTAAACAAAAACCATGAGTAAGAAAAGAATTTCAGTCTTTTTTTTTATTTCCAGGAAGACCTAAGTTGTGCCCAAGGCTTAATATTCAAAGATGACAAAATGGCAGCTCACAACAAACTAACCAGCCATTTATTGTCTGAATACATAGGTCCAATCTGGGAATACGGTCTGCCTCCCTAACCCCCCCAGAAAAAACAGTCACTGCTTATGCATCCCTCTGGTGTTCAACTGGGATGAAAGAAGAGGTTCAAACTGCCACGGTCATGTGTTTCAAGTGAGTGCTGGCATACATGTACATAGCATGCCTCCTCACTCCTCAACCCTACCCATCAAAGACAGCTACCCATATACATGCCTGATGTGAAATTGAAAAAATAATGATTACAGTAATGTATTTTACTTTGTTGCTCCTAGACAGTACACTGCCCCTACACAAGCTATAGCAGCCTTCTTTGTACACCTCTGAGGTCTGTGAGAAAAGTAAAAGAAACAATGACCACACGTCCTCAGCCCAAACAAAAACTGTAATGACCTTATGTGCAAACCTCTATGGTTTGACTGCAATGAAAAGTAAATAAGTAACCCCTCCCCCCAATAACCTACAGCAGTTTTCTGTACACTCAAATCTGAACAGGGCTGGTTTTAGAATGGGTGCAGTTGGAAGCACAGTTCACTATCAGCTTTATCCTAACAGGGTCAGCCCTGTTCAGGTTAAAGACTGCAGTCAGAAAATTAATACATTTTTCTCATATTACTCCAACCAGCAACAGCATTTGTGGGGCCCTCACACAGTCAAGGATGATTAAGGGGGCCCCTTGTATCAATTTATACAGTCTAGGGAGGGGAGGCCACCAGACTCCTTGAAGACTAAAGTGTCTGAATCTTCTGTGATATATTTTATGCATTACGTTTGAAATATAATTACTTGGTTGCTACATTTTTCACTGATACCCAGAAGAATGATGTACAAGTCCTGGCATTATTACGTGTATGCAGAGATAACAATTAGTAATACTTTTTACAAACACACACAAAAGCCATAGCAATACTAGTTTTGTACTTATTTCAGCAAATAATAATACAGTATGCAACACTGGTACTGTCACACTAGATCAGTGAATGATGTTTAGCAATTGTCATACAGCAGCAGGGTAAGTCACTTATTTACCTTGGTGAGGAGTAATGCATACCTGTCACTGTCTCTGATTGCACAGACCTTCCTTGATTTTGCTCATAATTTTGATCTGTCCTTCGTAAAAAGTGTGATTTGCAAATAAATCAATCAGGGATACAGGCAGTCAATAATTCCAGGTTTATACTTCTTATTATCCAAAAAATGCATGTTGATGCAAAATGTGTTATTCAATTAACTAAGTGAATTAGAGTAACATTTACAACATGTTTCTGATTTTAAGCCTTTGTTCCGCTATTATGTTTGGTATTATGCTGAATTCTTCTGCAAAATAGTTGCGAGTTGTAGTATCTGGTGTTCTACCAATATTTATAAAATTCCCTGAAAAAAAAATCCCTAAAGATCGGAAGCATCAGCTCTTCTTAAAATACAAGGTTTACACTCAAATTAGTCACTCTGGCCTGCTGATCTCTTTACTGCTTACCTTGCTTTTGGTTATTATCAGCTTTATTCTAAGGATCATGCCAGAGCCCTGTCCAGGTTAAAGAGCATAACCAGGGAATTAATACATTTTTCCTCATTTTTCCTATCCATCAGCTGCTTTTGTGGCACCCCAACACAGTCGAGGATGATTAATGGGCCCCCTTGTGACCACAGGTATTTCAGGTATTTAAACCTGGCTATGTGGTTGGTTTTAGTGGACAGAATAGCCACCAATCAGGGTTTAACTAAGCCAAAGGCACTATAGCAGTGGTAAAATATTTAATGGGATTGTGAAGCCTGTTACTTGATAAAACACTGTTACAATAAGCAAAGATATCTTTGATTTTCAAAGGAGATATAAATAATTTAGAGTTATTACTCACCTGGTTTATTAAGTATACACAATTGCTGTACTAGCTATTGTTACTCTGACAGACATGTTACAAGATACCAAGATAAATAACTTGCTGTGGTTGGGGGCTCCCCAGGAACAGGGGGCCCCCATTGACCATAGGGTTCGCTGGTACCTAAAGCCAGCTATGCCTCTATTGCAGGGTATTCTGTGTTCCTGTATCTGCATGGGTTTTGTCTTGGTATTTTGATTTCTTCCCATCTCCAGGAAATGTGGGTTGACTGCCTATACTGAATATTGTCTCTAAATACATTGCATCTGCTATTACCCTTGTGACCAGGGCCCATGCTGAAAAGGGTCCAAGAAGAATCATTTCACCTATCCAGTAAATAAATAAATAAAATTAAAATCGAAGTTATTCTTGCCCTTGTCCAGAAAACTTTGTATGCACTGGTATTTACCTCACATTGAATGAAGTAAAAACTCACAATATTTTCCACTATCCTGAATCTATTCGCTGATTACTTTTATTCTCAAAACTAATAAAGACCCACAATTTTGTAGCTGTTATAGAACTATTTCCCTCTTAATCAGTAATTATAAGCTCTTCATGTCCATATTTGTTGACAGAATGAAAGTCCCAATCTCTGAAATGATAAACAGTAATCAATCAGGATTTATTTACAAAAGACACACTCATGATAATATTAAAATAATTATTACTCTCGTTGAATTTTTAAAAAGAGAGATTGAAGATGCTTTAGTGGTTAGTTTAGATATAGAAAAGGCCTTTGATTCTGTCAACTGGGACTATCTTTTTGAAATATTGACTTTATTAGCATTTCCCTTTTCTTTCATTTCTATGTTAAAAAGTATTTATAAGAACAACTTAGCTTATGTCAAAGTCGGTCATTTCACTTCAGAATATATAGCCATAACTAAAGATGCTAAGCAAGGCTGCCTACTTTATTTGCACTTGCCATCAAAGTCTTTGCCTCTCTGATATGAAATAACACAAATATTATAGGTATTAATATTTAGAATCATTATAACTCTAAAGTAACACTTTTTGCTGATGACATTTTATATATTCTACCTAACTCAAAAGCAGTTATATGTGAATTAGATTCTATAATGAATTACTTTCAAAGACTTTCTGGTCTTCATTTTAATAAGCAGAACTCTAAACACATCATAATTAACAATAAACTAAAGAATCAGTCTGATAATCAAAACATAATTGGAGAACAAACAAATTCCTGAATTATTTTGGCATAGTCATATACTATAGAAAATATACTAGAAATTAATTATACAACTATCATATCTTTAATAAATAATGATACTAGTAAATGGAATAATATATTCATTTCTTGAAGATAGGTTACAGATGATCAAAATGACTCTTTTGCCAAAGATTCTCTATATTGCTGTAGCTCTTAATATTTTTTCCAGGAATTACATTCAGTAAAGAGATAAATTATTAATAAGCTTTTTATGGTATCCTAACAGGAATATAATTGCTTGGCTATATCATATTAGGCCATGGGACCAAGGTGGTATAAAGTTCCCAGACTTGGCCTCAATTAGAGGCAGGGTAGGGGAGCGGAGTGAGCCCGAGGGTTAGCAAGGGTGAGTGGAGCGGGCTGAGCCCTCCAGGACTGAAGTAATGGGTGCCAAAAGGAAGCCCCCCTCTCTTACCTAACATCGCGTGGTTCCCAAGACCCAAAATCGCGCCCATCGGGACTACAAACTACAGCGAATTACTATGACCAGAACCTACCTTCAAAAAGAAAACAAAACCTCCAACCTAATCAATATTTAAAATACAGGGAAGCCCCCCTCTCTTACCTAACATCGCGTGGTTCCCAAGACCCAAAATCGCGCCCATCGGGACTACAAACTACAGCGAATTACTATGACCAGAACCTACCTTCAAAAAGAAAACAAAACCTCCAACCTAATCAATATTTAAAATACAGGGTAAACGCAAATCATTAATATCTTATTAATTGAGAAGTATAGCGTTCTAGTCTCAGGGATCTGGCACTGCCACTAGAATACTTTCAGTACTATAAAGCCTGCAAAACTCTCTCTTTACCTGCATCATTGTAAAGAACTGTAGTTGTAACTCCACTGTGCTGAGTTCCGTTAACTACTGTTCCCTCTAAGACCCTGTGATTCTTCTGGCGGTGTATGCTGACGTCAGGAAGTTTACAAATAGTCCTGCTGGCTCACCGCTAATTTTAAACTGAACTGCATTTGGTTTTGTCTGTTCTCTCGCCCGGTCATATCTCCAGGCTCACAGGTAACTCTCATATGGACTAAGAACCTTAATTGTGGACTACAGGTGTATTTTGGAGCGTTTTGACTTGCATTGTAGTGTTATTTCTGTACTGCTGTTATAATTTTAAACTGAACTCCAATAGGTTTTGTCTGTTCTCTCGCCCGGTCGTATCTCCAGGCTTACAGGTAACTCTCATATGGCCTACGAACCTTAATTGTGGTCTACGGGTGTGATTTGGAATGTTTTGACTTGCATTGTAGTGTTATTTCTGTACTGCTGTTACTAGATTTCACTGTGGCGTGCCTGCTTGCCAGCTGTAGCTGTGAATGATCCAACGCAAAGGTTTGCACGTGTTGTTGACGCACATCTGGCGTCTTTTTTATCAAAACACATAGCGACTAGGTCTGAAGTCAATTGAAGCTATTATATAGTATCCTGAACGTGTATTTCATGTATACTTGGTGTCATTGTGCCCATAACTACTACGCGACTTGGTTTTGTGCACGTGTGTTTGGTGCAAAGTCGGCGACTTTCTAACTCAACTAATGATTTTCATTGTGCTGTACCTTTCTCAAAACTAACTAGAGATTGTTGCTTTGTGCTGTACTTGGTTAAAATTGTCTAGTGACACAAGTCTAAACCTTACAAAAGGGCTTATTTGTAAATGACTCACAAAATGCTATTGATGTGATACTGTCTGTAACTTGCACTGTTTATATATTGTTTCAATCACAGTCTCTAGACTGTATGCGGCTTAACACTAAAAGTTGTCTTAGTCTGCTTTTACCAATTCAACCTTAGTAACCCTAATATTCCTATCTCTTTCCCTTGTGTTACAGGAAGCCCCCCTCTCTTACCTAACATCGCGTGGTTCCCAAGACCCAAAATCGCGCCCATCGGGACTACAAACTACAGCGAATTACTATGACCAGAACCTACCTTCAAAAAGAAAACAAAACCTCCAACCTAATCAATATTTAAAATACAGGGTAAACGCAAATCATTAATATCTTATTAATTGAGAAGTATAGCGTTCTAGTCTCAGGGATCTGGCACTGCCACTAGAATACTTTCAGTACTATAAAGCCTGCAAAACTCTCTCTTTACCTGCATCATTGTAAAGAACTGTAGTTGTAACTCCACTGTGCTGAGTTCCGTTAACTACTGTTCCCTCTAAGACCCTGTGATTCTTCTGGCGGTGTATGCTGACGTCAGGAAGTTTACAAATAGTCCTGCTGGCTCACCGCTAATTTTAAACTGAACTGCATTTGGTTTTGTCTGTTCTCTCACCCGGTCATATCTCCAGGCTCACAGGTAACTCTCATATGGACTAAGAACCTTAATTGTGGACTACGGGTGTATTTTGGAGCGTTTTGACTTGCATTGTAGTGTTATTTCTGTACTGCTGTTATAATTTTAAACTGAACTCCAATAGGTTTTGTCTGTTCTCTCGCCCGGTCGTATCTCCAGGCTTACAGGTAACTCTCATATGGCCTACGAACCTTAATTGTGGTCTACGGGTGTGATTTGGAATGTTTTGACTTGCATTGTAGTGTTATTTCTGTATTGCTGTTACTAGATTTCACTGTGGCATGCCTGCTTGCCAGCTGTAGCTGTGAATGATCCAACGCAAAGGTTTGCACGTGTTGTTGACGCACATCTGGCGTCTTTTTTATCAAAACACATAGCGACTAGGTCTGAAGTCAATTGAAGCTATTATATAGTATCCTGAACGTGTATTTCATGTATACTTGGTGTCATTGTGCCCATAACTACTACGCGACTTGGTTTTGTGCACGTGTGTTTGGTGTAAAGTCGGCGACTTTCTAACTCAACTAATGATTTTCATTGTGCTGTACCTTTCTCAAAACTAACTAGAGATTGTTGCTTTGTGCTGTACTTGGTTAAAATTGTCTAGTGACACAAGTCTAAACCTTACAAAAGGGCTTATTTGTAAATGACTCACAAAATGCTATTGATGTGATACTGTCTGTAACTTGCACTGTTTATATATTGTTTCAATCACAGTCTCTAGACTGTATGCGGCTTAACACTAAAAGTTGTCTTAGTCTGCTTTTACCAATTCAACCTTAGTAACCCTAATATTCCTATCTCTTTCCCTTGTGTTACAGGAAGCCCCCCTCTCTTACCTAACATCGCGTGGTTCCCAAGACCCAAAATCACGCCCATCGGGACTACAAACTACAGCGAATTACTATGACCAGAACCTACCTTCAAAAAGAAAACAAAACCTCCAACCTAATCAATATTTAAAATACAGGGTAAACGCAAATCATTAATATCTTATTAATTGAGAAGTATAGCATTCTAGTCTCAGGGATCTGGCACTGCCACTAGAATACTTTCAGTACTATAAAGCCTGCAAAACTCTCTCTTTACCTGCATCATTGTAAAGAACTGTAGTTGTAACTCCACTGTGCTGAGTTCCATTAACTACTGTTCCCTCTAAGACCCTGTGATTCTTCTGGCGGTGTATGCCCCGCTCCGCTTCGCCCTCGCTTCGCTCGGGCTCCGCTCCACTCCCCTCCCTGCCCCCTTATCCCACCCGCCCCAGTATCCCTACTTTTATAGGAACAAACAGTCCCTCCCACTTTCCCTCTTAGCAAATCCTAAGCTCCCTTGTCACACCCCACTACTCCTCCCACCTCAAGGCCCACACCCATTACCAAATTCTACACTAAGTCTCTTCCCTCTCCCACTACCCTTTTCCTATCTCCATCATGGCCAAATACATTTATACTATTACCCCCCTCATAACTATACTTCTCATCACCACTTATTTCCTAACAACATATGAAAACCAAACTCTTATAGGTATCCCCTTCCCTAAGCGCCACACCAACTCCCAGTACAATCTCCATGTCATTTCTATTCCACCTTCACTCTTCCAGGACAAAACTGTATCCCCCAAAATAGTCCACACTACACTTCATTACCCTAAAACTCCACATAACAAAACTAACCTCAAAATCCTATTTAAATTACAAAGATTTTTAGTTTACCTGAAAAATCGTATAAACATTGACGGTGATATTCACCCTAACCCAGGTCCCACCACTATGCCAGACTCCAACCCCTATAAATTAACCCGAAAATCTACTGACTCCCTTCTAATACTACATCTGAACCTAAGAAGCATTAACAACCCTTCGCCCTTATAGCTACTCATTCCCTTGACATTATGTGTCTAACCGAAACATGGCTAAAACCCACTACTAAGAATGAAGAGATCCTCCCACCCGGGTACAATATTATCAGGGCTGATCGTGCAAAGAAAAAAGGTGGAGGAATAGCTGTTATGTTTAAAAATACCCTAAATATCCTTAAGAATCCATCACAACCTCCTATAATCTCTAACCTAGAAATTATTGCCCTACAGATCTGCCTAAACTCTCAAAAATGCATCAACCTCATTGTAACTTATATCCCACCAGGGAACAACACAGAAAACCTGGAGCAAACCCTGAGCTGGCTAGCCACCAGCTACCCACAAGAAACCATAGTACTTGGAGACGTTAACATTGACTGGTCTCTCTGTTCTACCCATACAACTCCACAACCTATCAATCTACATGGTTTTTCCCAAACCATCCTATCCCCAACCAGAATAGGCAACTCTCTTCAAAAAGAAAGTATCATTGACTGGATCCTTACTAATAGGGACTCAAACAACTACACCACAGGCACCCTTCCCAGTGACCTCAGTGACCACCTAATAACTTATATCATTAAACATAAATGCCCAGCTTCTAACCCTCCCCTATATAGACTAATCAGAAACAAAAAGAAATTCGTCCCACAACTATTTCTTGCCGACCTGAAATCCTGCAACTGGACCATACTAAAAACTCTACCACTCGAGGAGAGTGTGTCCCACTTCAATGACACATTCCTTAAGATACATGACTCACATGCCCCACATAGGCAAATTAGATCCAAAGTTCGTATAGCACCTTGGCCAACTAGAGAAACTAAAACCAAAATCAAACTCCGTGACCAAGCCTGGGATAAATGGAGAGCCACAAAAACCTCCCAAGATCGTACTAAATTTCAACAACTAAGAAACACCACTAAAACAGCTGTTACCCAAGATAAAAAACAATACTTCTGCCACCTCCAGCAAAAACACCAGAACAACCCAAAGAAATTCTGGGCAGGTTTTAACAACCTTCTGCACCCAGGTAAAACCTCCACCCCAACCCCCGAGAAACTGATAGAGAAAGGGCAGGAAGAAGTAGCCAACACCTTCAACTCCTTCTTCACTGAGACTATCCAAACTCTAGCCAGTCAACTAACCTCCACTCCCCCATCTGCCGCTCAACTGCATGTTGACACCCCTACCCCTTTCAATTTAAAGCCAGTCTCTTCCTCTTATATACGTACCCTCTTAAAAAAACTCAAACCAACCACCCTAGCGGCTGACCACCTTCCTGCGGAATTCTTACAAATTGCGTCTGATGTAATAGACTACCCCATATCAATCCTTATCAATAGAACTATAACTGAGACGAACATCCCCTCTATTTGGAAGATTTCTTATATCATTCCGCTTCACAAAGGAGGTACCTCCATGGAAACGTCAAATTATAGACCAATAGCAATACTGTCCCCAATAGCGAAAATCATGGAAAGATGCATCCACAAACAACTTCTTCACTACCTAACCTTTAATCATCTCTTGTCCAACTCCCAGCATGGCTTTCGCCCCCACCATAGTACAACTACTGCCCTCCTTTCCTTTGTTGACTCCATCAATAACAATCGAAATAACAAACTTATATCCTCTGCCCTCTTTCTGGACCTATCAAAAGCATTCGATATGGTCAATCATCAGCTCCTTCTTAACACCCTTGAAACCCTGCATCTGGACACTCCAGCACTAAACTGGCTCAAGGCCTACCTCACTGGTAGGCAACAAGCTGTCCTGTGGCAAAACAGAATATCAGGACTGCTCCCGAATACCATAGGTGTTCCTCAGGGCTCTATACTGGGCCCACTTCTGTTTTCCATCTTCATAAATGACCTTCAATCAGTCATCCCTAAATCCACCTGCATCCAATATGCCGACTCCACCCTAATCTGCTCAGACGTCTCCCTCTCGAATCTCCAAACCATCACTCAACACTGTTTTTCTCTAGTTGAAAAATGGTTCACCGATTTGAAACTCCTACTCAACCCAACTAAAACGAAATTATTACTATTCTTCCCCAACGTCTTCTCACCCCTAGGTAAAGAACTCCCAAACACTAACAACATAACCTTCCATGTTAAATCCAACAATGGGACCCTCATAACCCCTGTCACCAGTACCAAATTACTAGGTGTTATCATTGATCATAAGCTCAAATTCGACATACACATTACTCAAACCGTAAAGTCTGTTAACAAAAAACTAGGATCCATGTACAGAATTAAAAACTTCTTAACTCCTACTACCAAATTAACTATTGCCCATACCCATCTCCTCTCTTCCCTCCTCTATGCTTCCCCGGTCCTCTCTTTCCTCAATAAACGAGAACTTAACATGCTCTCTCTTGCCTACAACCACATTGCTAGATTTATAACAGGTTCCCCTTATCGAACCCACCATTGTCTTAACCTGAGGAACCTTGGCTGGTTGGAACTGCCTAATCTCCTCAAACTTAACCAACTCACCGAAGCTTACAAAATAATCAACCATCCTGATAAAACTCCCTCACTGTGCAGCATTCTGACTCTATACACTAACCTCAATAGTCTTCGATCATCCAACAGCACCCAGATCCTAACCATTAAAGCTAAGAACTCAGGTGGGGATGCCCTCTACGCCAATTCCATTGGCAAGCCGTGGAACTCCCTGCCAAACTACCTAAGACTTGCAACCTCGCACAATCAATTCAAAAACAACCTTAAAGAATATCTCACAACACAGTGGCTATGCCCATGTCGTGCACCTGACTAACTATATATCTCATACCCTCCTAGTCCCACATCTCCCTAGCCCAATTCCCTTATGCAGATCTCTAAAATCTCTCATTCCTAATAGTAATGAGGATTATACTTGATCCAGTCTATATTCCATTAGTATATGCGAAACTAATGCAATGTATAACCTCCAGTATGTTCTTTGTCTTATATAACATCTATGTAATTTTTTTTTCATCTTGTAAATGTAACTTGTATTCTCTTTTTTTGTAACTCCATTTTTGAATCTTGTAATTTAAACATTTACTGACCATTTTGTTTGTTTGGAGCTTTTCTCCTCGGGCCTCTACTGAAAACGGATATGTATCCAGCTAGACTAGCCCGGTTAACAAATGTAAAATAAATAAATAAAATAAAATATCAGAGCATCGTTATTTAAAGACCTTATAAACTGGATTGATCTAAATTATAATTCCAGCAGGAAATCCATACATCTTATTATATTAGTAAATGAAAATACATTGTTAACAAAATTACCTTTACGTAATCTTTTTTTTATAAATTTTGCCATTGCCCTTGTTATAGTGCACAATGTAACATAACCAAACCTACAAAGCTAAATTCTTTAAACCACTTCTTCAACAGCTTCATGAAGAGTGTTAATTCTAATATAGATATTAAAATCTGGTTTGATTTACTAATACCGTTCAAAATCACAAATAATTTTCCGGATAAATTACATTTCAACATTTTTAATGCATGGGAAGTTAAAAATTTTAATTGCTGGCAACATTGTACAAAAGACCTAAACAAAATAGATTCTCAACAACTTATTAATGAACATGATTTCTCATCACAAGACTGGTTATTATTACAAACCATATTAACCTACATGCAAGATCTTTGCACAGTTATTAAAATCCATCTTTTCTAAACAACCCTCGCTAATATTTTATGTATCTGAAGTATTGCATAACAATTTAAAAAATGATAACATCACTTCCAAATTATATGGTATTCTAATAAAATATAACACCACTTTAACTTCTAAACATTGGAATTTTAGAACTAAAGGGTTTTCTCCTTATTATTCCCATATGGAGAAAGCTAAAATTTTAACCTCTGTTAAATTCACACCTTGGATTCAGTATTGGAGTATTTTCACCTGGAACTTCCTTCATAGAGCCTTTCTAATTCCAGACAAAATAACTAAATTAAGTAAATCTGAAAATTTTATTTGTTGGAGATGTTTAAAATCTTGTAAAACAGATTGGTTTCATATTTTTCATGAATGTCCCAATTTAAGACAATTCTGGAAAAATACTGATAGTTTTCTTAAAGCCTTATTTTCAGATACATTTTCATTAACAAAACAATATTTTTAATGTACAAGAAGGTTTTACCATGAATACAATTAACTCATATATTTTATGGACAATTCTAGCTGTAGCTAGAAAATGTATAACTTGAAAGTGAAATTCTGTTACCTCTCCATACATTGAAGATTTCCTGACTCTAAGGAAATAATATCTAAAAAAAAAAAAAAAAAGAACAGAAGAACTCAGAATTTACCAGAAGAACTTCATCAACAATCCTTGCATAAAGGTTTCATTTTTCATAGAGACTTTTCAGATGGAATCTAACTCTTTCTAACATTATTTATGTGTTTAAAAACAATTGGTTTTACTTAATTAGAAATATTTCATACACTATTTCAGGACTGCGCATATATTGTAAATAGTTATTATGTTTCATATTCTAAATTTTTTTTCTAAAATATTTATTTTATTGTTATAATATTTTAATGAATTTAAGTAACAATATTTGAGTAAAAGAAAAGAAATGCTGATGACAGTGGTATTGATGAGCATTTGTAACATATCATTTCAGGCATCTACTTTCCAAAATGGTCAATCTTAACAACTCAGCAAATGCTCCCTAAAGCACCTGTTCAGAAAAAAATACAGAAAATCCTGCTCTTCCTGAAACACCACTTTGAAGCCTTGTATTCCCTATTTCCTGAAACAGTAATGGCCATGCAATCAGGTCCACTTGAGAAGCAAAATAAAAGCCTCTTGTGCACATACCTGTTTGTAAATCAGGCATTGTGCTGAGTCATGGCACTGTGTACAATGCAAAATGCAGAAGCATACAGATCACATATTTCATATTCACTATTATATAGACTGTTCATACAACTATGTATGGATAGCACAGTGCACATTGTCAACAATTCACAAACATTGACAATAACTGGATTAGTTAACATAGCCACTATGTTAATTGGCTCATGTTAGCATGACATAAAGCATAGATGCCATTTTATCTATAAACTTTGAAAAAAAGAAGAACTTCGGTAAAGCCTGTGTAGAAGAGAATCTTCCTAGAATTAAGGAAGGAGTTCTGCTTGGTAAAGTACCTCATCAACAGCAGGATACCCTGTGGTGATTGACTGAGAATAAGGAAGGTGTAATATTACATGTGTAATTGTGAACCCATGACACTGGCATTGCACTGCACTGTTTGCTTCTGACTAGACAGGTTCAAAGATAAGAAACCTTGGGAACAGTGCCAAACACCATCCCCAGGACTGTCCTTAATAGGGCTACAGAACACAGACTTAACCAGTGGATGTGCAGATCAGTGACCAAGATATAGTTAACAGTACAGTACAGTGGAGTCGGTCAGTTTGCTCCATGGCTTGTGGGACAATGCACACCAAGTACACACAGACATAAATTATACAGGCAAGGATGACACAGTGCTACCACAGTCACTGGTGGTAAATTCTGCATTTATAGCTGCCTCCATGAGACACATTGCTATCACCATCCAGTATGCCTCCACTGGCTAAACAGGCCATAGCCATGGGATGATCTTGATGTGAGCTGGTTGAGCACAGGCCATCTTGCGTCAGTCTACATGGACCATTGATGTAACAACACTACTGTCACCTGTGGAGAGATCTTGCATTCTGTGGCCATGGGAGGGTCTGGATGTGAGATTAAGGGACACAGACCATCACAAGTCAGACTAAGCTGACCATTGGTCTAATAGCATTACTTATACCTGTTGGCACACAGCCTGTCACCCTCAGTCGTGGACATCATCCAGGTTTTGTGTGATGGTGCTCATCACACAAGACACACTGCATATGCATGGCCCATTACTTCTATCCTTTCCCTTCCATGGACCACAGTAAGTCCCAAAACTGCAAGCCAGCATGGCACACACAACCAACTGTCAGATCACGGCAGCTTGACACAACACAAAAGATATGATCCCTGACTCCTTACAATCTTCCAGAGTATGCAGCTGCTATGTTCATTTCCCAGACCTTACCTCCTATTATAATGTTACATTCATCTCTCACTGTGCCCAGCACCTGCATATGCAATGATGATTGTGCCTTATCCAATCTTCACCTGTGTGCATATGGGGATGTGTACTGTACAGCATGGACAGTCCATTCACTACCTTGCAGAACCACATGCATCATTGTATTCTGTATTGCCTGTGTCATGGCTTATAGTTGTAGATCAGATGGTCTCCTGTTTGCCAGAGCTGCACTACATCATACTGTCATTTGCCACAGCTGTAGCACTATTGCTGCTGCATGTTCATCGACTGAATATCCACCCTGTTCTTCAGTTGCTGCTGTGACTCTGACATTGAAGGCCCTTCCATGATGTTCATGTGCTACTATATGTGTTTCTGCAATGCCTTTTGTGTAGCATATCACCCACAAAAAAAACCTTCTGTGTATATCTGGATTATATAGCAGTGCCCCTTGTGAGGTTTCTAGATATCTGAAATGTTCCTTAAGTAGTTCAAATACATGCTTCACTGTATTTCACATTTTTCATGGGCTGTGTTTTTGGACCATTTCCTGCATAGGCTAAGGGCTGAATGTTGGGTTTATCAATATGAGCTGTAGTAATATCTGGCATCTATTGCAACAGACAGCACAGCATATTTTATATGGCCTTCTCCTTATCTGCATGGTATCTGAGTGTACAGACCTATTTAGCACATGTGCTCACCTTCTAAACAGGTGACCATGTGGAAAGTCCTCACATGGGAACCAATAGAATGTATGCCCAATGTTTAAATAAATTGTGTTACTGTGTAATTGATATAAAAGGAGATGAAGTGCAATTTGAATTGTTCTGATGAAGCTCACCATTAACGTGAATGAAAGTGCTTAACCATTTATGAATAAAGGACTTTGAAGTGAACTATCCAACAAAGGACTTTGAAGTTATATTTTGTCTTGTGGCTTTTCCGACAATGTGTGTTTTTAGTATTCATTTTGTTTTCATGCTGTAACAATAGCTGGTTGGTCAAATGTTGCTTTAGACTTTTTTTTATCAATCAGTACCTCATTAAAGAGCTGTTGATCAATTTCCATGAATCCATTGCTAGACAGTCCCTGTAGCTAACACAGTTAAGGCTACACTACCTTTATATCCTTAGAAAGAGCTGCTAAATCACCCACCCCCCTTTAATTCTTCTTGTGGGTGACCCGGCTTGAATATGGTACAGAGTCCATTGGTCTGAGAGGTGGTGGTCTGTAACACAGACTGTTTATATCTCTTCTAGTTGAGTGAATAGCTGTGACACACAACACTGTGGACACTGGTTACAGTGATGGCTCCCAACACACTCTGTTGTGTTACTGCTGCTGCAGCTGTTCTAACATGGCTCCCATATTCCACCTATCTGCCATTTTAGGTTCTTTCATTTGCATAATCCATGTGGCCTCTTAGTTCCACGAAATTATGCACTCATTTACCATGTGCTGCACATTATACAATTTTGACCAATGTACAGCTTCACAATCTATGTTTTAAAGCTGCCCACATTGTTTGCCTAGCCACTACCTCCACTAATCTGTGCAGCTCAATGCACTAACCATGTATGGATCTCAGACATATGTACACCAAATTATAATTCAAGCCCTGCAACTGAGGTTAACAGACATGGATAATGTTACTGGTACGTCATGCATCAAAACATGGAAGATCTGTAAGACATCCCTTCAATTTACTTGGTTATCAGCTTTTCTAGTATAGGGTGAAATGATGAAACCTTTTCTTTACTTCCAATATCTTTTATAAGTGTTTCTTCATAACTGCAGAGCTGGTTTTAGGGCTACAGTCTCCTGCTGTTACTATAAAAATACAATTAGCACTTCTCCTTTCATAGACTGAAACATAAATGATTGAGAAGCAGTTCTTTGATCACAACATATTGAAAGCCCCACTCAAGAAAATCATCATCTTTGCATGGGGCAAGAAACTCTGCACCCTCTCATATTAAATGTTTTACACTCTTATAACCCCTTTCAGCTTCACAGGCTCACAAGAGTGGGAAAAAAGAAGAAAATCTCCAGTGCAACACAGCAGTCTTAAAGAAATACCAATACCACAGTAAGCATGTCAAGGAATAGTATCATTAGGCAAATGAGGTAGGGAAGATGGAGCTTGATCAAATTACTCTTTATAAATGGTAGAAGAAACAGAATTAGCTGCTGCTGGCATCATTCTAGGAATAACTGGCCTTGAAGTTGCCCTGGGTTATTCCCTGGTTCCATGGACTGCACATCTACAGCAGCTGGGAGAAAGTGTCCTTTCATCCAGTAGATGTTATCACACTTATTTGATTATTTATTTACTTCCTTGTTTAAATAAATAATCAAATAAGTGTGATAACATCTACTGGATGAAAGGAAACTTGTTTAGGCAGATGTGGTGCAGCGGTTAGCGTTGTCGCCTCACAGCAAGAGGTTCTACCATGGGATTCTCTGCTGGAGCGCCTTCTGCATGTCCTTCCCACGGTCAAGTGACATTAAAGACATGCAGGTAGGTGCGTGCGTGAATGGGTGTGCCTTCTTTGGAGGTTGGGTGTGGGCTGGCAACTCAGCACCGTAAAAATCCACTGCCAATCATTAGCGGACCGGAGTTTTGCTGTGGCAACTCCTAACCGGGAAAAGCCAAAAGACTTTTATTTACTTCCTTTTTGCTTTCATTTCTTAACTTGATAGATGCGGATGTAATATAGGCCAGAGACATTAATTATCTAGATCTTCATGTTCTGTTATTTGCAGGCTACGTGACGTGTAACAAATGTTAAGAGCTTCTCATATAGGAATGACCAGACCCACCACTTGTTTCAGAAATGTATACATGTCAGAAAGTTATGTAATAGCCACAAGGTTGTTACTTCACAATTAGCAAGCAAAGCAGCCTTGGATCTCATTTGGTAAGCAGGACATTGAACATGACATCTTGTTCCAAATACATTCTTTGTAATTTCCTGTTCTATCTTGTTTCCTGTTTTATTGCTTAGCATTCCTCAAGTATGAACACACAATAGAGGTCACCTCAAAGTGAGATGTGAAGGTATGTGATCACTCACATTATGACTTAAAGGTCAGTAGGCCCATCTATGTGAGTGCTCTTTGATTGCCTTATATATTTTTTTCTGTCATTCGGTGCCCTAGCGATACTAAGAGATCCCGAGGGTAACGTAGTAAACAAAACTCATAAGATTGTCATTTCACTTACCATCTATCTATATTTCTTATACAGATGTCACTTGGGCTGAATTGGTGGTAGATGGACATAATTTGAGACCATTGAGGACTGCCTGATACCATGACAACAATATGGGCCAGAGGGTGTTTGCCTTCTGCAAGTATGAACCTTTAGAAAATCTGAATACACTTGCAAAAGAACAGAGGAATAATATATCTACATGTCAGCCTACTGTAGAAGTCAAAGACTAGGTGACACAGTGTGCATTCATGTAAATGTAATCTGCTCTCCATTTTTTATACGTGTTACTAAAAAGCAAATAATTTGATATTAGCATAAAGTAAATGTAATTTGAAGAACTGTTCAGAGGGACATATTAGCTACATCTTAGAAATGAATCCTGCAGTATGCCAGATCCAGAGAAAGAGTAGTTTTGAAACCTGAGTGTTTACTTCTACTGCAGTGACTTCAGTTTGTTATGATGTAACAATCACAGAAGGTTTGGTAGGATTTGAACACTCTCATTATTCAGTCTATTACAGTAATACACACTGGAGGAAAAATATGATTTAGCCATACAGAACACTGTTCAAAGTCAGGTTGAAATAATATTTATTTCGTAATAATATATATACATAATAGTTTCCCAAAGCCTCCTGCAATATGGATGGTCATACAAATGTAGAAGGATTTCTTAGCATATACTGATACTAATATAATCTTGTAATTCAGTATTAAATACAGGGATTAATCTGTCAGCAGTTAAAGCAAGCTTAAATGTTTTGTACTGTTGTAGGTATTAATGTTTATACCAATGCTTTCACTTTGGAATTAGTTTTGTATTCATGCCCTGTTTATAACCGCTTTCAGTTCTTGTAAATCTACATTTCCTGAAGTGAACTTTTAACTCAGTCTATTTGTTCATTCAACAGTTCTATTATAGTCTGAATGTTTGCCAAATAATCATAGCAGATGTAATATTTTAGTTTCAGTGTGTTGAAAGGTGACTGTGCCCAAAGGACAGTACACCAGCCCTCGAAATGGACTTCCCCCAATAAACGTTGGAGCATTGTGTGTTTTTTTTGAGTTTTTATCTAACTATTATTACCTGCTGGCAATGTACAGAGTCAAAAGTACTGATATACCAATCCAGTCAATGACATTCGCCAGGATTTACTAATCTTCCGTGTAAGACTAGATTAGTCTTACACGGAAGCGCCAGTCTAAGAGTATGACGGCAGTGCGCCATGAATATTAATGAGGGCGCGCTACCTCAACTCTAAAGCTTACACAGAGCATGGACAAGTGTAGGGAGCGTGTCAGACTGCCGAGCAGTCCAAAAATCCATGCCCCTGCAATGAAGAAACGCCGCAATTTCAAGTTACATGAGCGAGTCCGCTCACATGTGCACAATGTAATGCTACACTCCCCCATATGTTAAACAACTGACAAAATTAAAAATAGAAAGATTTTTTTTTTTTATTACATCTGATATAGCTGCCCGTATTTGCCCGTATTTGCGCAGATTTGCCCATTGCTTAGCTACAGTTAGCAGCTTAGACACCAGAAGAGGATAATAACAAAAATATATGCAAATTAAGCAAAATAGCGATAGCGTAGTGGTTAGAGCCTTCGCACAAAGAGGAGGCATTCCTAGTTTGAGTCCCACTACTGCATGTTCCATTTTCTGTTGGAAATCTGTATACAAAAATATTTCCTGACATTTTTTATGTATAAGTTTTGTAAAAAGCATTGGAAAGTTAAATGTAGTAGTGAACGAATTATATATATATATATATATATATATATATATATATATATATATATATATATGAAGGTGAAATGGTTATGCATTCTGAGGCATGAGTACCCTATTTTAAGCAGTATAAAGTACTGCTAAGCACATTTTACCAGTACTGAGTATATTTAAATCCAATTGCTCGTAGCTGCGCACTGCGTTAAACAGCGCAATGTCTTTGCGCGTAGCTGCGCACCGTGCTAACCAGTGCAACGTCGGGCAACGTGAGCAACACCAAGCAACGTTGAGCAATGTTGGGCAAAGTTGGGCAAAGTTGAGCAAAGTTGGTTAAACACGGCCACACCTCCTTTACTGTAACTTAACCAGTCAGGTCTGCCTAGTAGGAAAATAAAAAGCAGTGAGAGGGATCGAATTCAGGATACTGTGCACTATAGTCACAGTACTTAACCATTAAGCCATGACAGCATTTCATGAACAGGCACTTTCAACAGACACATATCTATCAAAGGAATTTTAAACATTGCCAACTTCAGCTAAGCAGGTGTGCCTACAGCTGAGTTTTTCCAAAAGTGGCCAATCACAAATAAGTGTGGGAAATGAGGCATATTTAAGGTGGGAATACTTGCTATAACTGGTTGTAGCTTCCTTCTGCAGTCAGCATGGCCAATGTTGGAGAAGGCACTTGATTTAGAGCGCAACGCTGGGGCATTGAGGAGTCCAAAGTAATGGTTTGGCTCCTTGTCCACAATCATGAGAATAAACTCCTGCAGGGCCAGTATCAGGGTACCCAGTATAAAACAGAGGCCTGGAACAGTCTTGTCCATGATCTCACCAGTGCCCCTGGTGTTCCTCGGACTGGTGAGCAGGTCAGGCACCATTATTCTGACCTGAAGCGATGTAGGGAGTATCAACTGGACCAGTGGATCCAGGAATCCCGTGCGATGCCTAATGTCCCAGTACTGAGTAAGTAGCCATTGTATTAAGTAGTTACGAATTGCTATGCTTGTCTATACTATGGATAGGTATGTCTCAATATCACTGCATTTACTTCACAGCTGCAGGTGTCCTGGCTATGAATCAGCAAGCCTATGAAGATAGGTTGCAAAGGCTGCATCATCAGGCAGGTTAGTAATTATTCTGCATGTACTGTTATATAAAAACTTCAAAAAGTGTTTTAACCCAATAAATAAAGGTGTAATAATCTTTTAATAAATGTATAATTCCTGGAGTACATCTGTGCCATTTTCTTTGATATGTTGTTGTACTGTTGCATTCTACAAATAGTAGTGTTGTATTAAGCAGTGTCAACCTACACTTGGGTAGGCAAATATAGCGTGGATGAAGGGAGTGCCAGTAGCTTTTATGCATATTTACAGCCCTCAACTGTTGGTTCATGCCCAGCATGTACAGGTTAATCTGGCACATGAGTAGCTTGGTATTGTGTTCCCCAGAAATGTCAGTGTGCTGCCAGAAATGTAGGGAGCTGTTAACATATAACTGATACTTTCACCTGAATATATCTAGATAATTATATGAAAGTAGAGCTGTCAGTGTACCATCTTAGCAGTAGTGTGTGTGAGCAACTCTCAAAATATGTTGCAGTAACATCTGCAACTTGGACAGTTTGTATGTAAGATACAGCTCATGTATATAATGATCTAGCAAAATCCAGTTGCACAATATAAGGACATTGGGTAGTGTAATAATACACGTAAGGGACATATAACTGCAGTTAATAGGAATGTAGTGAAAACTAGAATATATAAGTTGTTAATTGAGTTATCTTTTTCCACCCTACTGTATGTGCATAAAAAATGCAACTCCACACCTCAATTGGTATGTCTAATCTCAAAACATTTGTTGGGACATATGTCCTATTGGTTTATAAATATTTGCATTTATTTCTATGCATGTGCCCTGTTAAAATACCACAGTATTGGTGGCCTGTTGCCATCAGTTCAACCTGCATGCTGTTGTAATGTCCACTATTGTTCTATATATGCATGTGTTATGCTTGCTTTTCAACTGTTGAAAATCTGGTGTGTTGGGTTAATGTGAATACTTCTGCATGCTGTTATAACTAATTGGGAATGCTGTTGACTGTTACTAACCCATATCTTTATTAAACTCTCCAAAACATAGTTCGTATGGGAAGGTCGGTCCCAGTGGACCCACCCACCACATGTGTCGTATATTATGCATCTTGTTTGTCTTGTCTGTTTACCTCCCCAACCTACCTCCACAAATATACCTACTTCCCCTACCCCACATTCCACTCTCACCTGAAAAAAAAAGGGCAATCTGCTCCCAAAAAAAAAAAATTACGCCCCATACATAGCTGCCCATTTTGCACACATGTCCACTGGACACATGAAATGTTATTTAATTGGCATTACAACATACTTTGTTGTTCTCACCCCTCTCTCAGGGGTTGAAGGTTTCATATCTACCTCCAAATTTATTGCATATGCACAGCTGTTGCTGTTGAAGAAATGGGCAGCTATGGACCTTCCCTACACCCGTCTTGCGCATCCCGAGCTAATTTCCATACTGTCTTTCCCTCTTTGTGCCCCTTTTTCACCACTTTCCTATCTCCCCATTTTTCTTTTCTTTCAAAGAAATGACCACGGGATTAGCGGGAGTAAGCACTATTAAGCAGTAGTTAGCAGGTTTGCACGAGTGTGCACTTGTTTGCGCTTGGCTAAGCAATGCACAGCAATGCGCAAACTTGTGCAAACCCACTTACGACTGCTTAAAAGTGCCTTAGTCACTCTGTATGTGAGGGCCCTTGTTCTGTTCAGGATTGAAATAAAACACCTCTGTAAGTCTCGAAACCCGGACCTTGCACACACTACTCAACATGAAGTACCACTAAGCCACGGTAGATATACATCAAGTTGGTGCTTAAATAAATATATCATGCATCAGAATGAGTGAATGTAAAGGAAAAATAGGAATACCATACCACACAACTTGTTCTGTGGATGATGACCACCAGTTGTGGGAATTACATTACTTGACTGTGATAAGAGAAGCAGCCATTCTAGCAGGAAATAATGTTACACCATCACTTTACAACCCCACACAGTATCACAGCAGGACAAACACTGGCATATCTGTTTAGGGCAGAGGGCATACCTCCCAACTGTCCCTAATTTTCTGGGATGTCCCTGATTTTGAAACAAATTTTAGCTCTGTCCCTCTGAATCCCTCTGAAAACTACTGATTTTGGCCAGAAAGGTGGTGAATTACACTTAATGAATAATGACAATAATTAAGAGTTAGACACTGATTTTACTTCAGAAAAGGTGTATTAATTCATATGCTCTGATTCTTTCAATGTCTCAACTTAATGGCACTAATATTTTAAAGGTGTCCCTGACTGTCCCTGACTTTTTCTTTACTTTTCCCTGAGTCTGTTTAAATATGTACCTGAGTAGTTGAGAGGTCTGGCAGAGGTAGAAACACAGAGGCATAGCAGCCTTTCTGCTGTTACACACTGTGCAAATAGCTTTGGAAGGAGTTTTGGAAGCATACCCTTATGTAGAAATACAACACTGAAATACAAATGGATGTTGCCATGTATTGGTAGCAACCAACTGTAAGAATGCCATGGCTCTATTGCTGAAAAGACCTATGTGGTGCACAGACAAAAAAATAACAGGCTGGTCTCTGGCTATCATGTGGATAGGTCCACAGTTGGGAGTTACGCAGACAGACTACTTACCTTGATAAACTAACATGTATACAGCAACCCTGTAAGTCCAGCAAGATAAAATCCACACAATAGTACTTACACTCTCTGTACTTCTGCAACCCTACCCAAATGTAGAATATACCTGTGTGTGCGGGGTCTACCAAGGATGTAGGTAAGCATATTCACAGTATTGAAATGTGTCCAGTTTTTCTGAGCAGCTTGTGCTAATATCAACACTAAACAAGCACAAATTGCTTAGAACTGAGTAAATGAATATTCACAGTATAGCAGTTCACAAACAATTCTTGTGCCAAAGGAATACATCTCAATAACTAGCTTTGTATGGCAGTTAATTGTAACAGTTGAAAAGAAAGTACATCTTTCCATGTATCTTGGGGTAGCATTTTGAGGGGTGAGTACATTTCTACACTGACAAGTGGGTACTGGAAGCAGCAACATTAGGTCTGAGTATAAAATGTAAATCTCTGGCTACACCCCTGGCTTCTGATATAAGAACTATACCAACCTTCTGTCTTAAACAATTATGTCCACAGCAAACAAGGATGATCACCATCTTGGAAAGCTGAAAGGGCCACGCCTACATGAGTCAGCAATTTATAGTACTGGGTTGCTATGACAGTGATTACTGCAATTACTACACAGCAGTGTAGCCAGTAAGGCCTGCTAAAGCTACCTGGGCTGTGAACACCTTCAATGCATTTATCCCAAGACTGTGCGATTTTATTACATTACTGTACACCTTACATCCTTTGTATAATTGATATTCTCACTATGAAAGTTGAAATGTATATGTGCCTACATATATATGTATATGGAGACCAATGGATGTGTATATGTATATATACATGTATATATATATATATATATATATATATATATATATATATATATATATACATATATAGAGTTATATATACTCATACACACCTACATCTACTTGTTGCAATAGATTCTCTGTACTGTTGACTGACTGTGATGGTCAATATGTTTGTGAATACATCAAAGATATGTATCTGTGGGATAGCCAATGTAGTAAAGTTCCAGCACAGCATGATTAGTGCTGGTTTGGGAAACATTTGTAGCCTTGAGTGACCACATGATGCTTCATGATGATGGCCTATGGTACTATACCCCATCCAGTTATTGTAACCACAGTACTACACATAGCTTTCATTGCTATACACCTTAATGCTGCATGTGTGCACACATATGCACCTCTAAACAGTATGCATACCAATCACCATTTGCACAACTGACACATATATGTCTTGTGATGCTATTGAGTGGCTAGGACATATGGCAGACATTGGGTATGTGTAGTGTTTAAATATGCAGTTGTGTTTTAGCATGCCATGTCATGGATGAGACTGGCATGTCCACAATATGATCTACACTCAGCATAAGTACCGTACATTGGGTATGTGGCCGAATGGTATTCCTTCAATTATCCATGCACCACTGATGATGTTGTGTGAATACTCATCATGCATGTGCTAAAAATGTGTCCACAGTTATTTGCTAAAGACACAGAGGCTGTAATCAGCATTGGATACCTATCTGACACACAGATACACATCCAGCAATGGTATGTACACCTGTGAGTTATGGTGCACAGTACATTACAGGGTTATGAATACCTGCACAGCAATGTTGTGTTCATGTATGCATTGTGTTCCAGGGGGAGGGCCATCACCTAATAACAAACCACATGCATCAAAGCCATGTATACTGTTAGTAACAAGGACTGACTACACTTGCACTGCATGCTGTTGAGCAACACATGTCCTGCATGCTGACATGTGTGATATGACTGTTTGTTTGTGATACTGTACCCCACCATCACCTGCTATTGTGTATGTTCTGTGATTGCTGGAGTTGTGTGTGTCTGCTGTAGGGAGGAGTGTATTTTTGTGTGTGTGCATGTGCACATGTGGTATCTATGGCACATGTATCAGGGCACCGCAGCCATAGCCAGATGCCTGGAACAGTACCACATAGGCAGATGCCCAGGGGTTCTCGTCAGAGCACTGCTGGTCATTATGCCCCTGGCAGACGTGTCACACCTCTTTCTACCACATGCATGTTCCAGGCTGTCATGGAGGCACAGACATGAAAGGAGCGGTACACCAGACAGGTACTAAGGGCACAGAGGGCTCATAACACTTCTGTAAATGACAGTATCCATGACCTAGCAGGTGCCATACGTAACTACACTGAGGTCATTGATAGATGTTAGGGTGAGACATTGGATGTCCTCCACAATGTCATGTCCATGTGTCAGGACAGTGCAGGATGGTTGAGACATCGACGTGGCCCTATGCCAGCAACATCAGCAGCTGGATGTCACCGTGGACGTCCAGCAATTCACAGCTGCTCCAGCCCCAGCAATGTTGGGGGTTGGCTGTCCATAGACTGTCCTAGCAGACCACGTGCACATGACTCTGGCCAGTCCCAGCAGGGACCTGGATCCAGTGGACATATGTCAACCTCTTCGGTTAGTACCCAATCTGGATTAGTACCTGATACTGTCTGTAGCACCCCTGCCAGGCACAGGTTCTGTATCTGTGGCCAGATACGGTGATCTGTAAAGCCTGCCAGGTGCAGTCTGTAGCTGTCTCACAAATCCCTGCATATGACAGTCACATGGTAGAACTGTGTACATGCAGACACACACACATAAACCAGAAACCTAGGGCAAACACATACCTGCACTCATTACATCAACATTGGCCCATAACACTACTCATGGCCCTCACACACACATGTCTATTGTATGGCTCAGTGTAGGCCTCTGGCAAGCCACCAACACACCCTGTGCATATGATGAAACCTGTGCTACCTCCTGTCATCTGTAACATTGATGCAGGAACAGGCTAACATGGTGCTGATGTACAGGGTGACTTTAATAAAGTATAGCAATGGTTGGATGTGTAGCATGTTGTCAGCAGTAAAGTGTAATGATATCCTTGAAGGTGTAGCTGAGCAGGCATGATACATTAAAGCTGTAAATAGCAATGTTGTATTGTTTTCACCAGTGTTTATTCCAATTGTGTTTTGTTTGCCCATGTGCCACTTGGCTGATGTGTGTAGTTGTGTCAGCATGCGTTATACAGTGGACAGCAAGTGTGGGGTATGTGCAACACAGGTTTGCAGGTGTCCATTTGTGAACATGGTGGAGGTGCACTGTCTGCATGTACATGCATATTGGACACATGGGCAGGGTGACGTCCTGTATTGGCCAGTGTTAACACTCCATAGTTTCTATTGGTGGCCAGTATGCATTGTACTACACACATTTTGGAACTTGAGTACGCATGCGTGTGTATGACATGGGTTGACACTGTGCTGTGGGTGATGCTGTTGTTGCTATCTGTATTTGGTTTGCATTACTAAGGTTAACACTGTCCCAGTTGCATAATCCTTTAGTAATGCGCACTGTTCACCTACAGGGTTGCATGGACCGTGCTATCACAAACACATGAAATTCTCACTTATACAGTAAAAGTGCATTAGTCTCATGGACCCCTGCCATAAACTAAATATATAATAGAAGGTGTGAAGTTGTACCAAAAAAGAGTTACATACCAAGAAGGGATAACCTACAATCCCTCAATAAACATACAAGGCAAGCTTCAAAATACAAAATGGCAAGGATTCCAAAGACAACACTAAAGCTTTCTTTAGTGTTGTTTATAATCTACAGGGGAAATCTCAGATCAGGTCACAGTTAATGTAAATGATCACACAATACACTTATCTGACTGACATTACCAATTTCTTGTCAGACAGTTTGAATGCGGATTTCACCACCCTGTCGTTACACAAGGGCCACATTTCCAGACCTGAAGAATGTAAAACCTGATGATTCACAGACACTCTAGTTAAAACATCTCTTTACCAAAGTCCAAACCACAGTGGCAATGGTACTGGACAGTGTCCCTGGCTGTGTCATACACAAGCTGACATTTGAAGTCACCACTCACCTAGACACTATGTCCAGATGCAGCCTCTATACAGGTTACATGCTTGTGGAATGACGCACGGCAATGGTGTTCACAGTCCACAAGGGTTGAGCTACTTCTTCTCCTTTCAGATGCTCCCATTAGGGGTCGCCACAGTAGATCATCTGTTTCCATTTCTTCCTGCCCTTTGCATCTTGCGCTGTCACACCATCCACCTGCATGTCCTCCCTCACCACAGCCATAAACCTCATCTTAGGCATTCCTCTTTTCCTGTTACCTGGCGGCTTCATCCTTAGCATCTATTTTACAATATACTCTGCATCCCGCCTTAGCACATGTACAAACCAACTTAATCCTGCCTATCTGGCTTGGTCTACTAACCTTCAAACCTGGGCTGACCCTCTAATATACTTATTCCTAAACCTGTCCACCCTCGTCACACCCAGTGCAAATGTTAACATAAATTGATTAAGGGTAGAACTACAACAGATCCTGGAAACTCTCACTATATAAGCCAGACAAATGTTATCTGGAAGGCTATGGAGCACAGCATTATGGAACTCATTAACAGAGACATTATGAACCTGCAAACACTGCACCATACCCACTTAGGTTCTCTAAAGGCCAAATCATGGCTCCTACACCTAGTAGACTTCAAGCCAGTGAACAAGGCTATAGGTGAGGGAGGAGATGTCCACATAGCCAAGCTATAGCTCATAAGCAATTCATACCCATCCCACATTCTGGTATTATACATAACCTCAACAGACTGACCATAAACGACTGTTAGATGATGGATTGACAACTGATGCACAGATGTAGGACACACAGTAACATTTGCACCCTCCATGTACAATTCTATGCCAGTAACAAGTGGTATTCACCTGCACTCAGTCCTGGCACCAGTCCTGTTTGGCATATAGCTTTCTTAGGTACAAGCAAACACAGTAGGGATATGTTTGCCCACATTTGATGAAAATGCATACTGTGGGCTATACTTGATTTTCCAGATGACACACACATCCTCCAAAAGGGTATCATAGACACAGATACCTGGTGTCAAACTCATGCTGTAAAGCTATAAGCCAAAGAAAGCATAGTTATCCACTTTTAGAAAACAAAGTATCCCCAGAGTACCACATAGGTAGTAGCCCCCAAAATGTGGAACAGGTACTAATGTATACATAGATCCATGTGTTTAGTCATCTCTCCTTTGATAATCACATCACCAAAGGGTTTTGGAAATCCCACTGTGGAGCACATAAGCAATACAGAGTTTGCATGCAGATCCACAGAGGTTGTTGCACACCTATAATGATTAGTCATCTTTGCCAGACTTTGCTTGCTTTGGAACAGGATTCAAATATACCTCAAGCATAAACCCTCACTCACACTCTTCAATAGAAACCGTGATGAGTGGATGTGAAACAGAAGACATAGCCCAGGGATCACTGCAGTGGCTAAGCTTGTCACAAGCATACAGAAGTGACCTAAGGTCTGGAAGGCGCCAGCATGCTCTGGCAAAGATAACAGATGCGTTCATAGAGAAAGCAGAGTACCCACCTATGAAATAATTGAGGTCACATGTATGTATATGGCTTTGCCCCACAGCTACCTTACATGTGTAATGCACATACAGTTGTCATTGTGATATGTCATACACTAGAAAAATCAAAACCCACTTCACATTGATCAATGGTGTCACACACACACAGTCAGCAAGTGCAAGATTCAAACTCCTTCCTAGGTACTTTATAATACTACAGCAGTATGCATTTACATGACATGCTATACACATTACTGGGATTTCACTTTTCCACAGGTATATTTGTAGGACGGTGACATCATCAGACTTGTCAAAGATGAGTATACCACTTTTAAGGGGTGTGAGTATTCTCCAAAAAGGTTAGCCCTCCCCAGGGAGACACACACAGTTGGCAAGGGCAGGATTCAAACCCCTATCTAACTATATTATGATACGACAGCAGTACACATTTACACAACGTGCTATACACACTAATGGGATTTTTCTTTCCACAGGTATATTTGTAGGATGGTGACATCATCAGACTTGACAAAGATGAGTATACCACTTTTAAGGGGTGTGAGTAGTCTTCAAAAAGGTTGCTCCTCCACAGGGAGAAACACACACTCTCATATCCAGTTGACAAGTGCAGGATTCAAACCCCTACCTAACAACATCATGATATTACAGCAGTATGCATTCACATGAAGCACTATACACATTACTGGGATTTTTCTTTTCCACAGGTATATTTGTAGGATGGTGACATCATCAGACTTGACATAGATGATTATACCACTTTTAAGGGGTGTGAGTAGTCTCCAAAAAGGTTGCTCTCTCCCCAGGGAGAGACAGACGCACACACAGTTGGCAAGTGCGGGGTTCTTAATCCAAACTAAGTACGTCTTTACACTTCAGCAAGCAATATGGAGTTACAGGGTGCAATACAGACATTACTTGCTGACAGTTTGCCCAAAGGTTTTTTTTCACATTTTCTAACCTCAGCAGGCTTATCATACTAGGTGTATTGTGAGTGTATTGTATGCATAGGCCATGACCATATCATATATGGGTAGATGCACCACATGCTGGCACACACAGGGTCAAACTGGTGGCTAAGCTCTGTCAACCCAATACTGGACAATACAGTCAGGAGGAGTAGGGTCATACAACCACAGCACCAACTGTCTCACATAGACCTACAATATAAGCACCAGCAAAACACACACATAAATACACATTACCATACTCGGAGAATACAAATATTAATCTGAAAAAGAGAGAGTGTCCTCCTAAGCAGACAAGCAAGCAACATGCACCTCCAAGCACACGCCAGAAAACACATAATACACCAAAGCAGTGTGCCTCACAACAGGCCCTAAGGCAAAACAACATAACCAACACACTAGTAATAGGTGACTTCATAGTCAGGCACACAGATGTTCCACTCACTCGGCTGGACAAGGGGAAGGTTACTGTCAGTTGTCTGTCAGGTGCTATGATCCGCCACATAACACAATCACTTACATCACTCCAGAACAGGTACATATATGATGTGTTCTTTGTACATATCAGTGTGAATGATCTGAGACATACCTCCCAGGACAACATGACAAGAGATACATATTAGCTCTGTGATCATGTAGCCCAGGCTGGTATGACCCTGACCTTGAGTAGCATCTTACCTTCACCTACATGATACTGCAATATAACAGAAAGACGATAAACTTCAACAATTGGCTAAGCTTCTAGTGTCATTCAAAGGGGATCCAGTCTCTGTCTGCCTGTGATGACATGATAGACAAGCCTTGTTACTTCACTACAGATGGTTTGCACCTGTCGCCCCTATGCTTCTGAATACTGGCCAAGGCACTTGCTGTCCCCATATTACCTTTTTTAGGCAAGGCTCAAAGGTTCATAGGTTCATAGGTAGGTACTAGGCTATCGGCCTTGGGGCCTATACAAGCCCAGCCAAAAAGGTACCCTGGCTTTTGCCACCCAAGAAATTTATTTTCCTGTGCCACTGTTGAGCAGAGACACAGAAGTGATCCTCGGGGTGAATTTCCTATCTCCCATCCAATCATCAAGATTTTTCTTGAAGAGTGCTAATGAGGAGCTCTGTTTGATATAGATAGGTAGTTTATTCCTTAGTATGGGAAGTCTCTGGGACAGGAATCTATCCCTCTGGCATGTTCTGTTTATTGTGGTGACAAGGTTTAGGTCCCTAGAGTGTGTAGGTTCATAGGTTCATAGGTAGGTACTAGGTTATCTGCCCAAGGGCATTTATAAGCCTAGCCAGAATGTGCTGGCTTTCGCCTCCCTTTTAAATTAGTTTCCTGGGCCTCTGTCTAGTAGGGCCACTGAAGCGATCCTAGGGGTAAATTTACGATTTCCCATCCACTCATCAAGATTCCCCTTGAAGAGAGTCAGCGAGGGGCTCTGCCTAACATAAACTGTGATTCTATTCCAGAGCGAGGGAAGTCTCTGGGACAGGAATCTATCCCTCCAGCACGTCCTGTTTATTGCTGTGCTGAGGTTTAATTCACTGGAGCATGTGGCTCTAAGAGATTTGGTTTTCTTGAGGTGGAGCATGTCCATTAATTCCGCTTTGGACATGCCCTTATACGTCAGGCATAGATCACCTCTGAGCAGGCAGTAAGCAACTGAGCAGAGCTGGTGTTTCTTTAGTTGAGCTGCATAGGGCATCTCTTTGAGGCCCATGATCCTCCTGGTGATGTACTTCTGTGGTCTTTCCAGCTGTTGCATGTGCCGATTAAGGTACATACCAAATGGGGCATTGTACTCTATTATGGGCCTAATGAGTGATGAGTAGAGGGGCACAATGACCTCTCTTGATCTAGAGATGAACCCTTTCGTGATTAGGTGGGCTACATAGAAGGAATTTCTAACTACTTTGGCAATGTGATTATCAAAGTAGAGGTTACTATCTACCTGGGTCCCCAGGTCCCTAATTACATTTTCCGTACCTAGTGGATTACCACCTATGTGGTAATTCATGGGCAGTTTGTTTTATCCAAAGGGGATGACTATGCATTTTTTGACATTCAGCTTGAGGCCATGGTTTTGACACCCTACCTGTAAGCCCTTTTAGGTGCTGTTCAGGGAGTGAAGGCCCCCCGTTTTAGCTTGCCTTTTAGATGCCTCCCCCCCTGACCCAGGGTTATCCAACAGGGGGGCCCAACTGACCTGGGGAATTTTACTGGTTTTTTTGGCTGGACCCCAATTGAAAGGTGTTTACCTTAGCCAGTTCCAA
>NC_056728.1:738583780-738631280 GCF_019279795.1 Protopterus annectens
TGATATATTTCACCTGGCAGCTCTGCAGTTCTCCTTGGTTAACTTCCTACTACTTCTTTTCCTTCCTTCCTTTTGCCTTTCTGTTTCCACCCGGGGCAGCGCCGTGCAAACACACGCACATGAGCACACACGAGCGCACATGCTGTCTACATGTTTGCAAGAAATTTCTGATCTTTTAACATTGTGCACCTTTGGTTTCAGGTTTTCAAATAGGACAACTGTAGGCACGCCTCTTGCAATCATGAGCAACTCAGGGCAAACACAAGCCACTATGCTCCAATTAGCTTACAGCCTTTCTGACATACCTCCCCATGATGTCACCTACATTCTACTCTACTACTCACCTACTCCTACTCTTACACTCTTGGGACATGGCTCACATGCTGGAGAAAATTGGGATTCACTATCCTTATCCTCATTTGCATAGGATTGCCTACTAATGCATGGTTACATCTCTCACACTGAGCTATCCTCCCCTTAGCAACCACTACTCAGTGGCCATGTTGTCTTCAGCCTGCCATTCACCT
Source organism: Protopterus annectens (assembly GCF_019279795.1). Taxonomy (NCBI): domain Eukaryota; kingdom Metazoa; phylum Chordata; order Ceratodontiformes; family Protopteridae; genus Protopterus; species Protopterus annectens. The sequence continues at coordinate 738,584,308 of NC_056728.1, forward strand.
GCATGGCAGGATAAGCTTTTTAGTGGAAATGCCTATTTTATGCTATTTTTAAATTATTTTCTTGTTTTTTAAAGCGCCGCATGTTTGCGTGGTGCTGCGCTATGCTTGAACATCGGAGATTGGGGAAAAAAAGAGTTTAATAATTTTAAACATTTGTAAATGCCAATGGCCTTATATTTGGCCATTGGCATGCTTCCTCAACTGTATGCATCCTTTATTTGGAGCTGTCATAGCTCCGTTTAGTTATTTGCAGAACGGTGCTCCGTTACCAATGGAGTACATTTCTGCAGATAACACTAATCTTCCACGGGCAGGTTAATGTTTCCTGGATTGCAAATTTACCTCATTTGCATAGCTTTCAGCAGCAAATGAGGTCATTTGCATACCATGACACTGTCCATGCAAGTGTAGCTTTAGCAGCTCTTGTGCATGCCCCTGCTGGCTGTTCCTGGATCACACGGCAGACATATTACCTGTTTGACGTCTTACACTACTCTACAACTCTGTGCAAGCTTTCGTAAATCTGGTCCATTATCACTATAAGATACTGGATATGAAATATATTTTTATTTATTAGATTTATTTCATTCAAAGCCATGAATGTAAGCATTAATATGTTCCTTGATCTTCCTTTTGGATAAACACCATGGGAAAAGTACAGTTGTGTACATTTACCATAAATGTAGATGTTCAAGTGCATTCACTGTTGCAGTCATCACTTTTGGGTTATCTGCTTGCAGTAGCCCTCAGTCGGCTTGATTAACAAAGTCTTTGGTCCTGCATCAGTTGCTGTCCCTTCTTCCATGACGTCAGGTCATCAGGGGTATAAAACATGCAGCTGACGCCATTACATCAGTTTTTCTTGACCCAGATATCAGGTGCCCCGTTAATGGGAAGCAATTAAATCTATAATTATACAAGGTTATACCTCCAACAAAAAAGCAAATACACCAAAAAGCTTTTGAAGATAGCAAAGGAAAGTAGAGGTATATCCAAAAAAAGAAGGGGGCTGGAGGGAGGGTAACCAGGACTGCAACAGTGACTACACTTGAACATCTACATTTATGGTAAGTGTACACAACTGTACTATGTTCTTCATGTTTCACTGTTGCAGTCATCACTTTTGGGTAGATTCCCAAAGCTAAGGATGGGAGGGGGAATTTAAATAGAATTAGGACCAGCTAAAAGGCCTTGCAAGACTGCAGTGACAAAGCCAGCTCTGGATTTAGAGAAAATTGGCAGATGGTAATACTTGGTGAAAGAATGTACAGAACTCCAGGTAGCAGCATCTAGGATGTCCCTGGTAGGGACGCCTCTGAGAAAGGCTGTAGAGGTAGATGCAGCCCTGGTAGAGTGGGGTCTGATCCCCTGTGGGATAGGTTTTCCATGGTGTTTGTAGCAGAAATTAATGCAATGGCCTATCTAGCTGGAAATGGTTTGCTTTGAAATAGCCTTCCCCTCTGCCCCTGCAGCAAATGCCACCAGCAGTTGATCAGATTTCCTTTGAGGTTTAGTTCTGTCCAAGTTGTCTGTGCACATCTAAGGAGTGCAGAACCCGTTTCCCTTTGTTCTGTGGATTAGGAAAGAAGGTTGGCAAATGTATGGACTGATTAAGGGTCACACTGGATACCACCTTGGGCATGAAGGAGGCTGCATGAAAGATGATGAAAGGCTCCACTGCCATGAGGGCCTGTAATTCAGATACCCTTCTTGCTGAAGTGATTGCTAAAAGGAAAGCTGTTTTCCAAGAAAGGAATTTTAAGTCCGCAGTGGCAGCTGGCTCGAAAGGAGGAAGGGTGAGCTTTTCCAATACAAAGTTGAGGTCCCAGGCTGGAGTTGGAGCTCTCCTGGGTGGTCGTATATTTCTGGCCTCTCTGAGGAACTGCTTAAGTAGTGGATGAGAGAAGAGGGGTGGTTCTGTGTTATAATGAGCTGAGATGAGGCGTGAATTTTGATGGAGGAGAAAGACAAGCCCTTATGAAGCATCTCAGTTAAGTATTGTAAAATCTGAGGTAAATTGTGCACTGTTGTGCTCATCCCTTGAGCTTGGTTCCAGGCACATAATCTTTTCCATTTTTCTGCATAAGACATTCTGGTACTAGGCCTCCTTGCCTCTAAAATGATATCCATCACTGGTTTACTGAGGGATGGTAAAGGAGAAAGTATGTAATTAGCCAGGCTGTTAGATTCAGTGTTTGAAGTTGAGGGTGCAGAATTTGGTTCTCCTGCTGAGACAATAGAGTCGGAGTCTGAGGCAGGTGCTGTGGGGCCCACAGTGACACACTGTGCAAGAGGGGGCACCAGTGTTATCACAATCGTCCTTGGTTTGTCTTGTTTGATCTTTAGTAGTACTTTGGAGAGCAGAGGAGGAAAGGCATAAACTGATAGGTTTTTCCAGCTGAAGGACACAGCATCCACTTTCCAGGCTTGTTTGTGGCGAGTCCTTTGCAGAATTTGTCCAACTGATAGTTTTGGGGGGAGGCAAACAGGTCTATATCTGGGCTCCCCCATTTGCTTGTCAACATGTTGAAAATCCTTAGTTCTAGTTTCCACTCGTGTTGGTCCATGAGGTTTCTGCTTAGTTTGTCTGCCAGTGTATTTAGTTTTCCTGGCAGGAATTGAGCTTGTAAATGTACTTGATAGCTCAGAGCTGTGTTCCACAATGACATGGCTTGTCTGCAGAGGGGGTAAGAATGTGTCCCTCCCCCTGCTTGTTTATGTACCACATAACAGTGGTGTTGTCTGTCTTTATCATTAATTGTCCTGGAAGAATGTGGTCCTTGAAGGCTGTCAGAGTATTTTGTAAAGCTCACATTTCTTTTTTGATTGATATGCAGGCGCATTTGACTTGGGTTCCATTTGCCCTGAATGCACTTCCCTGCCAGGTGGGCCCCCATGCATAGTCTGATGTGTCTGTTGTTAAGGTTTGGGTGGCAGGGGGTAGTGTGAATGGTAGCCCCCTGTTTTGGTGGCAGGTCTCTGCCCACCAAAGGAACTCTAGGCGTAGGCAAGGTATGATAGGAATCATTGCTTCTAGATCCTGTGAATGTTGATACCATAGGCTTTTGAGATACCACTGCAGTTTCCTCATATGCAGCCTTGCATATGGAATTAGAAGAATGCAGGTGGCCATGAACCCCAAGGCTTGCAGTATTTGCCTTGCAGATAACTGGGTTTTTGTGGCCACTTGTTTGAAGTAGGTTGTCAAATGAATCAGTTTCTCTGGCGTGAGGAAAGCCATCTGGGAAGTTGTATTCAAGCTTGCTCCCAGGAATATAATTTATTGACAGGGTACCAGGTGTGATTTCTTTTCGTTTATGGTGTACCCCAGACAAGTCAGTACCCTTTGAACAAAGGCCAGATGATTCAAAAGTATGTCCTGGCTTTCTGCCTGAATTAGACAATCATCCAGATATGGGTATATTTGAATATTTCTTTGCCTGCAGAATGCAATGACTGGAGCTACGCACTTTGTGAATACCCTGGGTGCAGTAGATAAGCTAAAGGGCAGTGCAGAGACCCGATAGTACATGTAGCCTGCTTTGAAGCGTAGGTATCTTCTGCAAGACTCCCTGATAGGGATGTGCAGGTATACTTCTTTTAAGTTTAGTGTTGCCAACCATGCATCTTTGCCTAGCATAAGAAGCAGCTGGTGAAGAGTCAACATCTTGAATTTTGGAATCACCAGAAATGTATTTAGAGTAGAAAGGCCCAGGATAGGACACCATGTATTGCCTTTACTGGGTACCAGGAAAAGTCTCAAATAGAACCCTTGTCCCTTTTCCTCTTCTAGTACCAACTGAATAGCCCCCATGCTTAACAGAGAGAGTACTTGATTTTGGGCCTCTGCCACTGATTTGAAGGTAGATATGGCCACCCACTTGGTGTTGGTAAGGTGTGGAAGTGAAATCTGTATCCTTGGGGACACTATATTTAAAACCCATTTGTCCTAGGTAATGAGTTCCCAGTTTTTGACCTGCAGACCAATCTTTCTGCCTAAAGGAGCATTCAGTTGGGAAGTGCTTGGAAGTTTTAGAAGCAAGTCATTGAGACTGTTTTCCATAGGGGGAGTCTTACTACTCCCTGATTTGGGTGCGGAAACCCCCCACTGCTTAGTCTTGTGTGTCCCCTGGGACTGAAACCTGGGGTTCCTGCTATGTTTGGGTTTGGCTTGAGAAGACCTTGAAGAGACTGGAAAGGACCAGTTCTTAGAGGGCCAGTGCCTACTAAATCTAGGAGGCTGAACTTAGATTTAGCTTTATCTTCCATCTTTTTAAGAACTTCCTCAGCCTTGTTGCCAAACAGGCAGTCCTGATTTAAGGGGGCATCCAGCAATTTAGCTTTAAAATGATCAGGTAAACATTGCTCCTTAAGCCAAGCATGCCTTCTGAGCACAGAACCAGTAACAGAAGCCCTGCAAGAGGCCTCTAAAGAATCAAATCCACATTGCAAAGTATTTTTTCCAACCTGTTCAGCAGAGTGCATTAAATCCTGTTAATTCTTTATTTACCGCACAGTCAGGAATCAACATCATTTTCTGTTTAAGCAATCCAATAACATGTTGTTGATACTTTAACATATGCAACTGGCAGTTTAAAGCCCTAATGGCCAAGGTTGCAGGACTGTAAACCTTCTTACCCCATCTATCCAGTGCCCTGGAGTCTCTATCAAAAGGGGTAGAATTTTTAGCAGTAGAAGCCTTAATGCTCTTGGGTCCCTGTGAAATAGTCTCTGGATCCGCAATAGGATTTTTAAAAAGGAACTTGTGTGAATCAGGAACCCTGTAATATCTGCCAGGTTTACTGGGAGCAGGAGGCAAAGAATCAGGGGCCAAACTAGATTCCGAAAAAGCATCATCAACAATGTCTAATACAGGAGGAATAGCTAAAGACCTATGCTGAGGCAGGAGTAAGAAATCCCTAAGCCTCTTTTTTGAATCAGAAAAATCCTGACTTTCCCAGTGGAAATGCTCCCTTAGAGTATGTAAGGTTTCACCAAAAGAAAAATCCTCTGGAGGGGAAGCAGATGGAATAGAGTCCTCTGCAACAGAATCCTCATAAGTAGATAAGGGCAAATCCAGATCATCAGAAGAATCAGAAAAATCAGAATCCAGGTCAGAAGATTCATAAACAACTTCAGTCCTAGGTCTCTTAGAAGGGGCTTCCCCTGATTAAAGTTATAAGATCTTCAGCCATTCTTATCATTTGTTTTTTAGGCATAGAGGCCTGAGCATGCAGCCTGGGCATTGGTTTATTAGGCATGGTTCAAGATTTAGGCCTAAAAGCAGAAGGAGGCATCAGTTTAATATGCAAGTCCATAGGCCTGAATACACCCTCAGAAGCTGGTGTCTGCACAGCGGCTCCAGACCCATCCAAGGTAGAGACATCTGCAGGTTCCATAGTTGCAGCATCTCGTGGCATACCGGACTCCGAATGGGTCTCAGTAGAGGCCTGCACATCAGAAGTAGTGGGTATCAGGGGCTGCGAAAGCACCTCACTGAGTACCGGCAAACTGGTGACTGTCTTAGGAGAAGCGTTGTCAGTAGTTTTGGACCTCAGCAGCCTGTCTCTGTCTTTATCCTTGCATTTTTTTGGAATCCTGGTAGTTGGATGGCTAACCAACGTCATTTCTGGATAATTAAACCGAGAACCGAAATATTTAGAGGTGAAAATATACCGACGATGGATAGTGGGTTGATTAAATAAAACACAAAACCGACAGCATGGTACGTTGTGGTCAGGGCCTAGGCAAGGAATACAGTACGAATGAAAATCTTTATGAGGTATTTGCTTTCCACAAGTAATGCAATTATTAACTTTTATTGACATCAGTAAGGAGAAAGAAAAAGTTTCCCCAACAGGGTACTTAGCTTTAGTTGGAGACTTTGGTTCTGAAACTAGAAAACGAAAATTTCAGGAGTCGGCCGACCGGCACTTAAGAACTGCTTCTGCTTCGGGCACCGCACAGCAAGAAAGACTGATGTAATGGCTTCAGCTGCATGTTTTATACCCCTGACGACCTGACGTCATGGAAGAAGGGACAGCAACTGATGCAGGACCCAAGACTTTGTTAATCAGGCTGACTGAGGGCTACTGCAAGCAGATAACCCAAAAGTGATGACTGCAACAGTGAAACATGAAGAACATCAATTGGTCACTCTGTAATGATTTTGTGATACCAGTATGTTGCATTTTCTGTAACTTCTGCAGATCAGACGTTTATTAAAGAGTGCTAACATGCATGAAAATAGTAGGGTTGGTATGTGGAAAAAAACACATATCAGTACTCTGTGTTGCTCATTAAAGTCTGTGAACTGTGGACCATGTTTGGATGTGAAGGTAACAGGGCCAAGTCAGCAAAGGAAAACTTATAACCAAACAACAACTGACTTCCAAGCTTCACAGAGCCCAACAAACCAAACAGAATACGAATGTTCAGAAAAATAGTTTATTAACCATCAAAGGATGCCAGTTAAGCTTTTTCATCATATAAGGACTTCTTCAGAACTGGTAATAAGCCTAATCCTCAGCAATATAAAGGGGTGGAATATGGTCACATGGGTACATGAACAATGTAAATTGTTAAATTAATAATCAGTAGGAAATTAATTAAATATGATTGTTGCCAGTTAGCTGTATTGCATTAAATAATAAAAACTTGAATATTGATGTGCAGGCATATAATCCTGCCTAACTTTTTATGAGTTTTTATTAAAAAAGTAGTTAGAGAAAACTATAAAAACAATCGTACAAGAAATATATATAAAAGGGGTAGTATTAAAAGTAAAGTACAATTGTATACACTTACCATAAATGTAGCTGTTCGAGTGTTCTCACTGCTGCAGTCATCACCATTGGGCTATCCATGCTGTGGTAGCCCTCAGTTGGTCCGAATACCAGAGTCAAGGTTTTGTGCATCGGCTGTTGTCGCTTGCTGGGTGACATCAGGTCATCCGAGCTATAAAGGAGAGCAGGCGATGCCATTACCTCAGTTTTTCTTGCCTTAACCAACCAAAGAAGTCCGATTTGAATAATTAGTAGCAGTCCTGGGGTGAGAGACCTCTATAGAAATATGCATCTCTCTAAGGAGAGCAGATATCAGGGGGAATGAGGGAGGGAAGCATGACTGCATCAGTGAATACACTTGAACATCTACATTTATGGTAAGTGCACACAACTGTACTATGTTCTTTGTTTCTCACTGCTACAGTCATCACCATTGGGAAGATTCCCAAAGCTGAGAAGAAGGGTGGAAGGTTGATAGAAACTTAAGATTGGGAGAGCATGCCCTGCAGAATTGCAGAGGCAAACCCAGCCCTAGCATTTGAGAATAGATTCAGATGGTAATGCTTGGTGAAGGTGTGGTCTGAAGTGTGGCAGCTTCCAGGATGTCCTTGGTGGGGACCCCCTAAGGAATGCTGTGGAAGTAGGTGTTGCCCTAATGGAATGGGTTCTGATGGTCCCAGGGGAAGGTTTTCCATGCAAAGAGTAGCAAAATTGGATGCAGAGTGCTATCCATTTGGAAATGGTCTGTTTGGATATTGGTTTCCCCTGTGCCCCTGTTTTAAAGCTGATCAAGAGCTGGTCATTTTTCTTGAATGTCTTTGTACGATCCAGATAAAATCTGAGTTTCCTGTGCACATCCAAAGAATGCAGTATTCTTTCCCCCTTATTCTGAGGGTAAGGGAAGAAGGTGGGCAGATTGATGGCCTGGTTGAGAGTAACATCCAAAACCACCTTTGGCATGAAGGAGGGGTTGGTTCTCAGGGAGACCCTGTCTGCATGGAAGATGATAAATGACTCAATGGCCATTAAAGCTTGAAGCTCTGACACTCTCCTGGCTGAAGTGATAACCAGGTAAAAGGCAGTCTTCCAAGAGAGGTACTTTAATCCTGAGGATGCTGCAGGCTCGAAGGGGGGCAGAGTAAGCTTTTCTAAAACATAGTTCAGATCCCAGGCTGGGGTGGGCTGTCTTCTGGGAGGCTTGATATTAGAGGCTCCTGTAAGGAATTGTTTGACAAAAGGGTGAGAGAACAAAGGCTGTTCTGTATCAAAGTGTGCCAAGATGGCAGAGGCATGGATCTTTATGGAGAAGGAGAGACTTTTATTAAGAAGCTCAGCCAGATAATCTAGAATAAGAGGAATGGAGGGCAGATGAATGTCTGCCCCCTTGGACTGGCTCCAGGAGCAGAATAATTTCCATTTTCCAGCATAAGATTTTCTGGTGCTGGGCCTTCTGGCTTCTGTGATGATATCAAGGACTTGCCTGCTTAGCATAGATTCCTTGTTGGATATTGTAGAATAAGCCATTATGAGAGCTTGAGTGTTTGAAGGTCTGGGTGCAGCATTGTTCCCCCTCCTGGGATAGCAAGTGAGATATCAGAGGTAGCTGCCAGGGGGGCTGGAGAGATAGGCTGAACAGCAGTGGGTGCCAATGCTGTTCTGGGCCAATCTCGGGCAATGAGTATTGCTTTTGGTTTTTCCTCCCTTATCTTGATTAGTACTTTTGGAATGAGAGGAAGAGGTGGGAATGCATACACAAAGAGGGTATTCCAAGGGAAGGTCAGGGCATCAACCTTCCAGGCTAGGTGATGGTACTCCCTGGTGCAGAATTTCTGTACTTGCTGATTTAAATGGGAGGCAAAGAGGTCCACCTGGAGGGGGGGGGTCCCCTATGTGTGGGTGATTTGCAGAAAAATGTCTGTGGATTTGCCATTCGTGTGGGTCCAGCAGGTTTCTGCTTAAGTGGTCTGCTAGGGTGTTGTTGATGCCCAGTAGGTATTGGGCTATAAGATGTAGTCCCATGGATGAGGCTGCTAGCCACAGGTTCATGGCTAGTCTGCACAGGGGGTAAGATTGAGTTCCTCCCTGTTTGTTGATGTATGACATGACTGTGGTGTTGTCTGTTTTTATGAGAAGAACCCCCAATTTGAGGTAGGACTTGAAGGATGCCAGAGAGTTTTGCACTACTATCATTTCCTTTTGGTTGATGTGCAAGGGTAGTATTTGAGCATCCCAGAGATCTTGGGCGCATCTGCCTTCCAGGTGGGCACCCCAGGCTATGTCCGAAGCATCTGCAGTTATGGTCTGGTCTGACGGCCGGAGGGTGAATGGAAGCCCCTTGTTCAGAGCACAGGCCTGGGCCCACCAGAGGAACTCTGATCTTATGCAAGGGATCACCGGCAGGGAGGTGTCCAGAAGTTGAGAGTGCTGACACCATAGGTTCTTTAGGTACCACTGAATTTTCCTCATGTGCAGTCTGGCCAGAGTTACCAGGAGGATGTATGAGGCCATGTACCCTAGAGCTTGCAGGAATTTCCTGGCAGAAAGCTGGGTTTGGGTGGCCAGAGTAGTGAAATATTTTGGTAGGAAACTTTGTTTTTCTGGGGACAGAAAAGCCATTTGCTGTTTTGTGTCCAATAAGGCTCCCAGAGATATGATTTTTCTGGTAGGTGTCTGTTTTGATTTCTTTTCATTGCTATTGAACCCCAGAGGGGTGAGTAGGGCTTTTACAAATGAGAGATGGTGTGGGAGCAGTTCCTTACAGTCTGCCTAGATGAGACAGTCATCCAGGTAAAGGTAAATCTGTACATTGTTTTGCCTACAACAGGCAATGGCAGGAGCTAAACATTTGGTGAATACTCTGAGAGCAGTAGATAAGCCCAAATGGCAAAGCAGATAACTGAAAGTGTAATGATCCTGCTCTGAAGTATTTTCTGCATGATTCCCTTATTGGGATGTGGAGGTAAGCATCCTTTAGGTCTAAGGTGACCATCCAAGCTTTGTTTAGCAGCATAGGTAGAAGCTGTTGTAAGGTAAGCATTCTGAATTTTGGGATTACCAGGAAAGTATTGAGAAAGGATAGGTCCAGGATGGGACGCCAAGTTCCCTCTTTCCTGGGAACAAGGAATAGTCTGGAATACAATCCTTTTCCAACTTGTTCTGGAGGCACAGGTTATTAGGTTTTGTACTTGTTTTAGTGCTTCTGCCCACTGATTTGGAGGTAAATCTGGGTACCCTCTTGGAGGTGGTAGTTCTCGGAAATTGAATTTGTACCCCTGAGCAATGATTGTTAAGATGCATTGCTCTTTTGTTATAAAGTTCCAATTTTCTCTTTTCTCTGCAAAGACATAGCCTTCCTCCTGGCTTTTGGTGTGGTGGAGGCAGGCAGAGATGGGTAAGGTAGTCATTGAGAGTTTTTAGCATACATAGTTGTTTTTGAACTCCCTGCTCTAGAGTTAGAGGGGGGGCACTGTTTAGTTCTTTGCTGGCCTTGAGTTTGAGCCCTGGTGGGTCTGTCGCTATGGGTTTTGCCTTGTGCCTGCCTGTTTGGTGCAGGAAAGGACCAGTGTTTAGAGGGAAAATTCCTGCTGAACCTAGGAGGTTGTACTTGAAGGAAATCTTTAACAGTCTACATCGATTTTGCGTTGTCTTCCATCTTTTTAAGTACCTCTTCAGTTTTCTGTCCGAACATGTGGTCTTTGTCAAGAGGTGAATCCATGATTTTAGCTTTGACATGATCAGGGAGAGGTTGTTCCTTCAACCAAGCATGTCTTCTGATAATAGATCCTGTCACTGCTGCCCTGCTAGAACCTTCTATGGAGTCAAACCCACAGTGCAAGGAGTGCTTTGCCACCCGAGATGAAGAGTGCAGTAATCCTGGTAAAGCAGAAACTTTCTGTTTCAAAAGTTCCAAAGTGTGCTGTTGATATTTTAACATATGGAACTGACAGTTGAGAGCCCTTATAGTTAAAGCTGAAGAGGTATATACTTTTTACCCCATCTGTCCAGGGCCCTGGATTCTTTGTCTGAGGGAGTGGAATTCTTTGCAGAGGTAGCCTTTACTCCCTTAGGTCCCTAAGTAATCACCTCTGGGTCTGCTATAGGATCTCTGTAGAGGAATTTAGTTGAGTCAGGTATCCTGTAATACCTGTCAGGTTTTCTGGGGGCAGGTGGAAGGGTGTCAGGGGTAAGGCTGGATTCTTGGTAAACATAATTTATCACCTCCAAGGTGGGTGGGATGGCCAAAGGCCTATACTGGGGTAGGTCCAGAAACTCTCTTAGTCTTTTCTTGGATTGAGGGAAATCTATTGATTCTCACTGGAAGTGTTCCCCGAGAGTGTGGAGGGTTTCCCCAAAGGAAACACCCTCTGGAGGTGATGCAGAGGGAATAGATTCTTCTGCATCTGAGTCTTCATAGACAGTAAGAAAATTTTCCTCTTCAAAGACAGTGGAGTCAAATCCCTCTGAGTCTAAATCTGATACGATGCCTGGAGAAGGATCCCTTCTCCTTTTGGCTGGAGTGGCCTGATTACCCTGGATGAAAGTGATGAGATCCTCCGCCATTTAAGCATTCTAGTTTGAGGAGGGGGAGGAGTAGTGGAATGGAGACTTTTTGCTGTTTTCTTTGGCGTGGGTCTAAGTCTGACCTGAAGGGTATCCCTCAGTGCTGTCAGTGTGCTAGTTGGAAGAGAGAGTGAAGGCCTTGAAGTAAAATCAGAAGTGCGAGCAGTATCCTCAGAAGCCGGTGCCTGCTTAGTGGCACTGGACCCAACTGAGGGTGAGACAGCTCGTTAGACGATGCAGACATCTGTGACATACAGGACTCCAAAAGGATCTCAGTAGAGGACTACGAAGAAATTGAGTCAGGCATCAGGGGCTGCGAAAGTGCCTCGTTAAATTCTGAAGAATTCCGAAGAACAGACGACCCATTTAGCGGTGGTGTCATTGGAAGGCTTGGCCTTATGCGGTCTGTCTCTATTCTTATCTTTATGTTTTTTCAGAAGATCTGTGGTTTGCTGACTGATGGATGCCATATTGGTAGTCAGAGGAGGAAGGCAAAAATAACTGGCTACAAACAGAGCTCTACGTCAAATAGTTCTAGTGTTAAAGAGGGCACAGAACTGACAGCAGATTACGTTGTGATCTGGGCCTAAGCAAGTGATGCAACAAGAATGGAAGTCTCAGTGTGGTATTTGCTTTCCACAGGTGAGACAGTTACTGACTTTTTTGGACATCGGTTAGTGCAAGAAAAAGGAAGGATCCCTAACGGGGTACTTAGCTTTAGATGTTTTTAGCTGAAGTTCGGAATCTGGAAACAGCCGACCGGCATTGTTGAGAATTGCTTCTGCTATGGGCTCCACGGCAAGAAAGACTGAGATAATGGCATCACCTGCTCTCCTTTATAGCTCGGATGACCTGACATCACCCAGCAAGTGACAGCAGCCAATGCACAACACCTTGACTCTGGTATTCGGACCGACTGAAGGCTACCACAGCATGGATAACCCAATGGTGATGACTGCAGCAGTGAGAAATGAAGAATATCTGTAGTTACATATGAACCATGTTTAAACAGCCATATGATTTCAATGGAAACCAAAGCTAAACATAGAAAAATAGTAAAAGAATGGCTAAAATGATTATAACTTGGCAGCTCGAAGTTTTAACACACTCTGTAGGGAAACAGTGTCATTCAGTCCTTGGGGATTCATTTGCATTTAGTCTCAACTGCCATAGAAGTTCTCTCTAAGACCAAGGATTCTGTTTCGATAGGCCCTCAATAATAGGTTCATAGGTTCATAGATTAGTACTAAGCTAACTGCCCCCTGAGCCATTTTTTTTAGCCAATTATCCTGTGTGAGACTCAAACCCTGCACCTTGTGTTTGTAAGGCAAACACCTTAACCATTAGGCCACCCTCCCAACCCATATCCTAGGATGCCTCCTAACTAGCCCAAAATATGACCAATCAGGGACACTGGAGTCACTGTTCAACCACAACCTCCTCACAGGCTTTGTGTCTTGTGAATAGAAGACTGCACCGGTCATCCCACTACACAGCTTAAAACTCAGTGCCAAAAATGCATCATAGTACCTTTTAGGAAGTTGGCCACCCCGGGAAACTAGCTCACTGATAAAACACCCACAAGAGTTGACACAGTAGTTAGGGATGTGAGAACTAGTGTAGATAGTAACGATTTTCAACTAGTGTGTTTAAGGTAGTAAGAAAAGTATTCTATAGCATTCAATTTATAACGAAGGTCATAACATCTAAGCCCAGGGAAGTGATTGTGCCAATGTACGTAGCTCTTATCAGACCCATCATTGAGAAGAACACCTCTTCAATATGTATGTTACCAGGCACATGGAGCAACTTTAACATCCACAGAGATTCCTCACAAAAAGAATACAAGCTGTAAACACAATGTCCTATATAGATTACCTCAAAACCCTCTCTCTCTGTCCTATGTTTCATCCAGACTACTGAGAGTCGATTTATGTCTGGCGTATGAGGCATCCTTGGATCATGCTCTGATGAACCTTTTACATATCTTCAAAATGAACAGCACCAAAACTACTAGCTCTAAGGATTAAAACTGCTTATTTCTTAAATAGGATGAGTTGGAGGGACAGGTATGTACTTCAGAGAATCCCCATTCTCTGGAAAAGGCTTCCTTCACATCCATGTGAAGCGGAGCTCTTCAATAACCCTATTCAAGTGCAACCTTGACCAGAGGATAGGACATTGGAAATTCATCCCTGGTTTGACACCTATGTCTCTGGTGGACAGAGGCAGCCACTGAATCATGCCCTAATTAGCATACACCCGATAAAATAACCTGTAAGGCACAATAACTAGTGGGATACATTTGGGTTGCAAGGCTAGGCTTATAAAGGTCTTAGTGATTGTTAGTCTAGTATAGACCTATGATCCTATGAACCTATGAACATCCTGAATCCTATGGAAAATTTGGACATTTTATTAAGCTCCTGCACTGGTAGTAAGATTTTGTTTTGGGGTAAGGGGCTGTATAGAGTATAGATGGGCTGTGCTGCAGTACACTCAACTGTATACATATCTATGGAGAGCATAAGCATAATGCACTAAGGCAATAAGGATATGAGGTTGCATACCCATCCTTCTATTCACACACACACACACACACACAGACACACACATACAGAAAGACCAATTCTAGTTCTCCTAGCACACAAATTTATACAATCCACACCAGTCTCTGTAATTCATAGAACAATGTATTAGCAGGCCAGCAGCCTTTTCCGTGTTCACAAATTATGTTATTGACATGACCATGTACAGAATAATGAGTATACAGCTGTTGAATGTATGTTTAAGAAATGGTAGAAGGTCATCAGGGCATCAGGGCAGTTTTTCCTATGTACTGTCTTTATTTGATCAAAATGATTAATATCATGAACCTTTTGAAATTCTTCTGGAATCCTGAAAAATGAAAGCATCACATTTATTCCACAGCTCTTATACATGTATATTACTATAACAAAAAAGTATGCCGAACCACAGATGCCACACACTTTATTGTAAAAGAGACTAATTGTTTCATTCTCTTTGTATTTCAGAACTTCATCAGAGTCATTAACAAATGTCACTTTCCATATCATTAAAGGCTGGTTAATATGTATATCAATCATATGTGAATTAACAAAAAATCTAATTCAAATAATTCTGTAACCAGAGTTCTTTCTTCAATGCTACTAGGGTATTTATACCTCATGATACTTGTGTGTCTGACTGATCAACATGTTGAGGATTTTATACTCAAGCACAAGAACTTTTATAGATCACCAGTCCCATCTGATCTACTGCCTTCACAGGGGTTCTTGTTATTTCATTTTTTTATTACTAAACATGGCAAGAACAGTTAAGACCTGTTCCTGTACTACTTTTTCTGTACTGTATTTACATGAAATCATTTTTGTTCTTGTGCTCACACTGTAGGATTTCAGGCCAATGCCTGATGCATTTTAAGTATTACTTTCTATAATGTCTAAATCTTTAAAGTTATACCAATATGTTAGACTTGTTATCTGCCTAGGTTTCTCTCTTTATGTTGAAAACACAGTGAGAATTTGGCAATACAATAAATAAAATACAAAAAAAAGTAATTTCCCTCTTTATGCATAAACTTCCTGACTACATTCCAAAAGATATGCAAGCTGTTTTAATTAGGTTTTTGGTTTACTGATGGTATGGTGTTGACTATAGGATATGTGTTAGTTTATCGATGGTATGGTGTTGACTTTAAGGTATTGGCTTGGTTTATCAATGGTATGCCATTGACTTTAAGGTATGTGTTTGGTTTATCAATGGCATGGGGTTGACTGTAGGTTGTGTGTTTGATGGTGTTGACTGTAAGTTATGTGCTTGGTTTATCAATGGTATGATGTCGACTGTAAGGTATGTGTTTGGCTAATCGATGGTATGGTGTTCACTGTAAGATATGTGTTTGGTTTATCGATGGTATGGTATATGTGTTTGGTTTATCCATGGTATGGTGTTCACTGTAAGATATGTGTTCGGTTTATGGAAGGTACAATGTTGACTATAAGGTATGTGTTTGTATTATCCATGCTATGGGGTTGACTGTAAGGTATGTGTTTGTATTGTCCATGGTATGGGGTTGACTGTAAGGTGTGTGTTTGTATTATCCATGGTATGGGGTTGACTGTAAGGTATGTGCCTTCATTGTGTCACATGTAAAAGATGCACAGGTTTAGGTAACTGCAGATGTGTAAGAAGTAGGAGGTTGTTAGGTCTGATTCATTGTTCTATTTTTGTTCTTTCATAGCTCTGTGTATTCTTAGTGTCCTGAGTTCTTTGTTTTACAGCTTATTCTATAATTAAGATACATAGGTAGAAGTAGCATTAATTTCATGGCAGTTGGCTAAATGTGACTCCAATACTGTATAAACAAAGGGATGATTTTGATTGCACCATACCTTTTCTTTGAGTGTGACAGAGTTTATTAATTGTTTTCTACTGAATTAATTATATTTAGATGGGTATCTGTATATGTGTGGGAGGGATAGTAGTGGTAAACTCCTACTAAAAAATATGCGCTTCTGTTTTAAATGTTACTTCTTATGAAGAAACAGGATATACGTCTGGAGATAAAAACTGAATGAAAACATTGTTTGAAAAACAAATGATTAAAATTAATGTTTTGACCAAATCTAGTAGATCCTTTATTGCACAGCTTAAAAGCTGTATCAGCTGTAGGGATATGTGCTTGAACACTGTAGTGCAGAAGTTCATAGGTTAATACGTAAGCACTAGGTTAGTTGCCCTTATGGGCCATTTTAAGCCAGTTTTCCTTTCTGTGCTTGAAATAACCCACCTTATTTGGTTATAGATTGGTCTTTTCGGACTTGTTGGCTGTTGGTGAAGCACCCACCAAGAGGAGAAAACGCTGAGAGAAGAAAGGAGCCACTTTTGAGATTTTAAGTATTTTGCTTCAGATTATTTGTTAAGTTTTTCTGCATTGCCGCCTACTTTTGAGCATTTTCTGGCTTGTTAAACTTGATTTATGTGTTGGTAACTGTATTTAGAACACAACCTAGAGCTGATTACTGAATTTCCTGCCTGCACTTATTTTTAAAATCGTTTTTTTCCTAAAACTTGCATTTTATCTGTCTCTGGCCTAGCACTCAAGTGTGGGGTCATTTACTGCACTGTTCTAACTTGTTGATATTCTGCTCTTCACTTTTTCCCTTAGAACTGCTCTATCTCTCAAATTAAACACCACATTCTCATTCTAAGGCCCCTCACTGGTCCAAATAAGTAATTTTACAAGTTAGCACTAATAAACCATAAGCGCTACTTACTCTTATACTCTCTACGATTACCTTGTCCCCTATTGGTCCATTTTAATTCAGTTCCCTATATTACTCTAGTATGTCCAAAGGTCAGTCAATGGTTTCCTCTCCAGTCCAGCTGGTGAATCTGGGAATTTTGAGGCAATGTTACAACTGTCTCATGTACACGGATAACCCTCTCCTCCTCCAAACAGGTTCAAATATATGTGAGAGATGCAACCATATAGCCAAACTGGAGGCTGAGCTCTCTCATCTCAAAACTGGTGTAACCAGTCAGGAGGAGAAGGTAACCTCACACAACACAATTCCAGTATCACATAGTCCCACCACAACAGCGAACCAAACACATAAAAACACAAAAACATACTCGGAGGCTCTAAATAAAAATCTACCTAAACAACAGAGACCTCCAAAGCAGACATCCAAGCAAACGCTACCCCAAATCAAAACACGTACAACACATAGCACACAAAGTCAGTGTGCCAAGCAGTCACAGCCCTTAAGGCTGAATAACACACCTGATACTCTTGTAACAGGTGGCTCTATTGTCAGACACACTGACGTCCCGCTCACCAGGCTGAATAAAGAGAAGGTCACAGTGAGCTGCCTGTCGGGAGCTAGAATCCGCCACATAATGCAAGCACTCAGGTCACTCCAAAGCAAATACAAATATGACTCAGTCATTGTACATGCTGGCGTGAATGACCTGAGACGTACCTCCCTCGACTACATGAAAAGAGACATAGAGGATCTCTCTGATCATGTAGCCCAGGCCAGTATGACCCTGACCTTGAGCAGCATCTTACCCTCACCTAGAATGATGCCACAGTATAAAGACAAAATGATTGATTTTAACAATTGGCTAAAATTTTGGTGTCATTCAAAGGGGATCCAGTGTCTGTCAGCCTGGAAAGACATGCTCGACAAGCCACGTTGCTTCGTTAGGGACGGCTTGCACCTGTCACCCCTGGGCTTTCGGATATTGGCAAAGGCTCTTGCCACCCCCATAGTGCCTTTTTTAGGCAAGGCTCAAAAGTCAAACCCACCTCCATAGACAGCACAAGGAACAAGAAACTAAGGGTAATGCTGCTAAACGCCAGAAGTCTTAACCTCAAGATGCATGCACTCAAAGCTCTCCTCAGTATGGAGAACATCGATATCTGTGCAGTGACAGAAACCTGGTTCAAAGCTCCAGAGAGCACCCCAGCACTACCAGGTTATACCTCATATCATGCTTTTCGGCCCCAAAACCTGGACCGAACCACAAAAGGAGGGGAGTTTCCATATTTATCAAGGATATCCACACCTCCAGGTTAGTGGCATTGCACGAAGTATCGGAGACCATCCATGTGCAACTGACAGTGGGCAAGACTGCTTTTCAGTTTATAGCATCCTACAGACCACCCTCTCAAAGTCAGGAATCCCACTCGGCTTTCCTGAAAACATTGGAGAACACGAAGATCTCTCCGAACACCATTATATTGGGCGACTTCAACTACCCAAACATAGACTGGGAGCATTACTCAAGCCAGAGCACCTTAGCCCAAAGGTTGCTGGAATTTATAAACTCAAATGCTATGGAACAACTAGTCACCACTCCCACAAGAGGGGAAAACATACTAGACCTGATCATTACCAACATGGGGACTCTATGCTCCATACCAGAGGTATATTCCTCATTGGTAAGATCAGACCATAAATTAATTTCACTGGATATCCACATCTCGACCCCACCCCTAGCCCAGAAAACCACAGTGAAAAACTTCTCAAAAGCGAACTTCACACTTCTCAAAACCGAAGTGGAATCCTTCAAGGCCCCAGGGCCAGTGGAAACTATGGCCCAAACTGCAGAATCCTATATAAACACATTCTACGGACATCTCCAGGAATGCATGGATCATGCTATCCCTAACAAAATCAAGACCCAATCATCCAAAGGCAGGCGTCCAGTCTGGTGGACCCCAGCCATAAATAAACTGTACAACAGAAGGAGGAAGCTACTACATGATAGAGCAAAATCCCTAAAAGGGAAGGCATCTCTGATCAGTACTAGCAAAAAATTACGATCCCTCATAAAATCCTCCAAGGCCAGCTTCGGGAGAAAAATTGCACAGGATGCTAAAGACAATCATAAGGCTTTTTTCAGTTATGTTAGGAACCTGGGATGCAACTCCCAGACTTGTTCTGAGTTGATTCGAAACAACAAAAAATACACTGAACCCACAGACATCGCCAATATCCTGGCAGACAGGTTCAGTGGAAACTTCTCCACCCCCTCCCCCCCAAAAGAGCAAGTATCTATCCCGGCAGAGTGCAGCCTCCCAAACATCTCTGATGCTCAGGTGAAGGCCGCCCTCTCCAAAGCAAAAAACACTGCTTCCATGGGACCAGATGGTGTCCCGGGTTGCATCCTACATGAACTCCAAGAAGAACTAATCCCTCAAGTAAAACTTCTGTACAATCTCAACCTCACTACAGGATATGTGCCCAAAGAATGGCGTACAGCAACAGTGGTCCCACTCCACAAAGGTGGCACATCTGCGGACCCTGGAAACTATCACCCCATAAGCCTGACTAGCCTAGTCTGCAAGGCTATGGAGAGGATCATCATGAAACTCATAAACAAAGACATTGGGGACCTACAGGCACTAGATCCTACCCAATTTGGCTTCGTCAAGGGCAGATCCTGCCTTTTGAACCTGGTTGACTTCTTCGAAACAGTCACCAGGGCCATAGATGAAGGGAAGGTAGTCCACACAGCCTATCTGGACCTTGCAAAGGCATTTGGCACAATACCCCACTCGGGCATCATAGATAAGCTATCCAGCCTAAATTTAAACCCCTATGTCACAAGATGGGTCACACACTGGCTCAAAGACAGAACCCACAGAGTCAGAGTTGCTGGAGCCATGTCAGACTCGAAACCGGTCACAAGTGGCATCCCACAAGGTTCTGTCCTGGGACCTCTCTTGTTCGGTATTTACTTTTCTGAGGTACAGGCCAACGTGGGAGGACTATGGCTCACCAAGTTCGCAGATGACTGCAAACTGGGCGCCATAATCGACTCTCCAGCTGACACAAACATCCTTCAAAAAGGTCTCGCAGAGACGGATATCTGGTGCCAGAGCCATGGTCTAAAGCTAAATGCCAAAAAGTGTATAGTCATATCCTTTGGCAAAAACAATGTGCCCACAAATTACCACATAGGTGGTAACCCATTAAGTACAGAGAAAGAAATTAGGGATCTGGGGACCCAAGTTGATAGCAACCTCTCCTTTGACAACCACATTGCCAAAGTGGTTAGAATGACCTTCTACATAGCCCGCCTCATCATGAAAGGATTCATATCTAGATCAAGATCATGCCCCTTTATTCATCCCTCATCAGGCCCATCATAGAATACAATGCCCCCTTTGGGATGTACCTTACCCGACACCTGCAGCAATTAGAAAGACCCCAAAAGTACCTCACCAAGAGGATCAAGGGACTCAAACAGATGCCATATGCTGCTCGGTTAAAAAAACTCCAGCTCTACTCAGTTGCATACCGCCTACTTAGAGGCGATCTATGCCTGACATATAAAGCTATGTCCAACCCACAATTAATGGACATGCTCCACCTCAGTAAATCTAAATTCCTTAGAGCCACGTGCTCGAGGGACTTGAACCTCAGCACAGAAATAAATAGAACATGCTGGAGGGACAGATTCATAACCCAGAGGCTCCCTTTGCTCTGGAATAGAATTCCAGTTCATGTTAGGCAGAGCACCTCACTGACCCTCTTCAAGAAGAATCTTGATGAGTGGATGGGGGATCGTAGGTTTGTCCCGGGGATTACTTCCGTGTCACTATTAGACAGAGGCTTAGTATACTAAACTTTAAAAAGGGCACAGTATACTCAAATCAAGGGGTGGCGTAAGCCAAACACAATCGGGCTAGGCTTATAAATGCCCCAGGGCAGATAGCCTAGTATGAACCTATGAACCTATGAACCTTACCTACCCATGGTCAATAATTATATATTACCTCTAATGAGAATAACTGTGATCATACCTTAGATAATTTGAGGGGACCCATGCATGGGATAAAGAATTTATAAACTGTCTCTGTCCATTAGTGATACAGTGGACCGTCCTGTGGTAACTTTTGTTTCCCATCCATAGATCCAAGTTGTGCTTGAATATGGACAGGGAAGAACTTTGTTCTATGTGGATGAAGAGTCTGCAGTATCGTCTGCAAGATATATCTGTCCCTCCAAACCATTCTATTGATGTTGCAGAAGAGACTTGGATCCCTAAACTGAGTATTTCTGATGCTATCGGACTTGCTTACATGCAGTAAATTAATCAGTAATGAATCAGAAGATACCTTGTATGCCAGACACAGGTCACTTCTTAGCAGTCTATAGGATACCGTACTTGGTGACAAGGCTTTGAGTCAGTCCATGTAGGACATGTTTAAAAATGTTAAAATGTATAAAAAAATTACAAGTTAAATGGATTCCTGATATCTGTCTGTATAACCTGCTATTTACAAAATAAGTATTTACATTTTATATCAACTTATCAGAATGATTTTATTTGTATACCAGGGTAGAGCACTGATCTCCATGGGCCTTTTTCATATTCAGCCTAAGAGTGTTGTCTGTCTAAGTGACTTTCTCTTAGAGTCAGAGAAGTAAGCATCAGAGAGTGAGTGAGTCAATCCCTGGACCACTGGACCATTGGAAGCATTTTGTTAACAGTTCCTTAAACATCTGCAACAAAAGCGTCATGTTTAGTAAAGCATTCAAGCTGTCAAGGAGTTAGATACAAGAAGCCTTTCTTTCTGTTACTGTTTGCCTAAAGCATGTAACAACAAAGGAACCAATACAATTAAATAATTAAGTTATTTAAGTTACAGATACAATACAAAACAGCACAGCTGTAAACTATATATATTTTATGCTGTGACAAGAAAACTTTAAATCATCATTAAGAAATGGTGAAAAGGGTGTACACAAGAGGAGAGGAAAGGAGGAAACCATAGTCTTGTATTCAGTCATTTAAATGTGCCATAAATTGATTCAATGCACTGCTCGTAACTGCTGTTTTCTTCTAGAATGAGCAGGGAAACCATAATCAGTAACTCTTAATGTTGTGACTTTTCGGCTTTTCCCGGTTAGGGGTCGCCAAAGCGGAACTCCGGTCCACTAATGATTGGTAGTTGAGTTTTACTTGCCGAGTTACCAGCCCTGAAGCACAACCTTCAATGAAGGTACACCCATTCATGCATGTCTCCACGCAGAATACGCTCTAGCTGAGAATCGAACCGGACAGCATCTTACTGCGAGGCGACAACACTACTGATATCTGGCCCAAATGTGAGTAGCTGACAGTACCATCGTGTAAGCATTCTAACCAGTCAAAGGCAAAGACTCATTGTGTGATAGTAGGTGTCTATATTTTCCCACTTCTGTACAATTGCTTTTTTAGTAGCTGGTGACTTAATCCATAGTAGTTAATGTTGAGAATCAGGTACACATGGGGCAATAGGAACACTAGATTATCACCTATTTGTTGTAGCTCAGATTCCTTAGTTTAAATAGTTCTCTAATTGCTGACATTCACTAAGTTTGATTTCACGATTCAGAGCAATAAGTGTCCATCTCTAGCTGTTCTTTGGTATGTTAGGATGCATTAAAGAAAACAAAATTGGGGTGTGAAACACTATACATGATAATTTTCAAACAAAGATTTCTATGATTGCGAGAGCACCTAAATTATCTGTTTCAATTATGAAAGTTCTACAAGCAGTGTGCTTGGTTTTTGAAAGTTATTTGCCATTATATAATGAGCCCCCCATTAATATTCCAAAACATGCATGCTGATTGGTCAGCATGCATGTTGTAAATCAGACTTATACTAATGGAAAAAGGTCTGGTTACCCGGACTTTTTCCATTAGTATAAGTCTTTTTTTTTTACAGCAATGGAGAACGCAAGATCTCCATTGCTTTTTAGACACTGTCTCACTATGTTAAAGGAGTTTAACATAGTGAGACAGCTTTAAAAAAGTAACAGAGATCTTCCTTTCTCTGTTGCTTTTTTTAAAGATGTCTCGCTATGTTAAATGGGTTTAACATAGCGAGACACTTTGTAAAAAGCAACGGGGATCTTGCTTTCTCCGTTGCTTCCACCCACAGCTATGATGTACTGCGTAAGCATACGCATGCGCAGTACATGAGAAATGCCACAGAATACCAGACAGCTGTGGAAGGGCAGCAAGGAGGCATTATACAATGCCATTATTTAAGAAAAGTAAGTATTTTTTTCTTAAATAATGTCATTGTATAATAGCAATAACCCTCTTCTGGGTGTGGGTAATGCTGGATTTACCCATGGTTGTCTTTGTTTGGTCACTCGAGCTTCGCCCTCGTGACCAAACCACACCAACCGTGGGTAAATCCAGCATTACCCACATCCAGACATGGGTTATTTCTATAATACCCTCTTGTATTTTATAAGATATGTCTTTTTAAATCGGCTAGTAGGCTTATAGATTTTGACTGCAAAGGGGAGTCTTGCAAGAGTACTTGATTAATGATGATATAAACTCTTCTTCTGGATTTACCAAATGAATCTCCTACAATAAGTAATGACATTCTTACCTGTGTTGGACTTTATTAAAGAGGATAATACAATGATTTTCAGAAACCTGAATGCTCTAAAACATGATTCTTAAAATACTTCTTTTGTTTCAAAGGTCAAACAAATGGAAATTTCATGGTATGCATGATGGACAACACAAGGAAAAACTGAAATACCATGCTGTAACAGTTGTACAACTACTTCTTTCTAAAACTAATTAAAATTTTGATCTAGCCAGTAAGTTATTCCTTTGATGAAGATGGCAAGTATAGATTTTGTGTAACCTAGGGAATTAAAACCTTCTTTTATTGTTTGGATCTGTGGCCAGACTGCTAATTAAAAATGGGATCTATAAACACAGAGTGCAATGTGGAGTACTGTTCCACAGGAAAAAATATTTTGTCAAAGTCAAAGTGGACAGAAAACTTGTCTGCAGAAGTAAAAGTAACAAAAGTATTACCAGGCAGATCAGTGTGATAACTGTTGCACTGCATGTATGTGAGATAGTGCCTGATTTAGAGGTGTAACATAATGTGCTGCAGATCTATATGATTCGAGTAATGGGGTACAACTCCCTCAAACGAAAACTTTACTAATATAAACCAAACACTACCTGTAGTCATAGGAATGATGCCTCTAACCACACACAACCCAAATCATCAATTTTCATATAACAACGAGGGGCCATTACACAGCACCAGTAAGTCTCACTCCAGCAATAGACACTGACCAAATATAAACAACTGGACTAATGCCAGATAGATATAAACACACACACACACACACACACACACACACACACACACACACACACACACACACACACACACACACACACACACACACACACACACACACACACACACACACACACACACACACACACACACACACACACACACATGCACACACAACTGACAGACTATACATAATGTGCCAGAACATAGCCATGCATAACCATACAACACCAATCTAGGTGACGAACATAGCAATGGTCAGCATACATGGAACACATGAAATATGGCACCTTCCTGCAACCTGTTGAAAGCACCATGGACACACTGTGTGCTTCCACAAGCAGAATCCTCAATCATTTCTTACACTGTATGCAGGAGCATTGTGGAGAATAATTTGCATGCCCAGAGTTCTGGATATCCGTGATCCAGGGCTTCTGCTGTATAACAGATATACCTTGTGTCACAGGAGCTATATGTGTGGCAATGCAGACGTGGGATAGGAAGTGCCCTAGTATATTACAACAAGCATGTATTCTATTCCAACAATCTGTTGAAAGTACCCATGAAAGTACTGACTACATGGGGTATATCCTATGGTGTGCTTTCCAAAGTAGGAGATTTCCACATGACAGCTTATTGGAAAATGCAGTTTATTTATTACACCTATTCAGCTATATCTGCTTACACAAGTCAGAATTTCTGACAACCAGAAAAGGGATATATTTCTTGCCCACAGCTATGGATACGATATACCATGTGCCTAAATATGCAGTTCCACTACATAGATGGGTTCATTGGTCACTGAAGTACATACCACTTAAGGCATATTCTGTAGTCCTAGCTTGTTCTGTGCTGCATAACATGACTGTGGACACACTGATGGCAGCTGTTCCATGTCCAGGATCTGACAATCCCAATATAAAGGCTGTGACTGTAACACAAGTGAAACTAATGCCAGGCAATTGGATGCTGGGAAAGGTCAACTAGATGTTATGTATCACATTTGTCTGTCACTCATTCAGCATTAATCCTGTTCCTAGATTGCTTTACCAAATACAACAGATAACACACAACTTTTATATGTTTAGTTGCCAACAAGATGACCTGCAGGAAATTATCAGGTTACAAACCTGTGCCTCGGGTTAAAGATCAGCTATATTAAGGAATCATGGACACAGCCAGTCTATGATTCTGAGACCTGCAGGAATGTCTCCTGTGCTGGCCATATCAGCTGGCAGTTCAGTCATTACCATCCACTCTAGCTAACTTATGCATTTCTGTCATCACTGGGAGGGGCCCTTATAGCTTTGTGGATGCAGTCAGCTACACCAAAGACTTGAGAGGGTTGTATGATTTCACAGAACAATTTCTTAGCTACGTTCTACTCAGCTGGTATTCTAGAAACCTTAATGTAGTTTCCAGTTGCATGACACATGAAAACTAGAATTCAGGAAGCTGTGGTATGGAACAGACTAAATGAGTCATTCATCAGGTTCTAGAAAGTCCCAGACATGAGTATGTCTAGTAAGAGGTGCACTTTTATTTCAGGTGCTCCTTGGTTACTTCACTAGCTGCATGGAGTCGTATGTGAGGCACACATGCACACAAACAGCCAAACGCCAACCACGTGTCAAGGAAGAACTTGTCAATAAGCTTTCAGAAGAAGAGTTGGTTTAATTGAAGATGTTGGCAAAATCTTTCCTGATTGTTTTCACAAAGTAGACTGAGCAATATGCAGTTACAGTATCTGGGCCATCAGCATATGTGTCTTCAAAATACCCATTGATAGGAAAGAAAACATCTTTCTGTTGCTTGTTGTGGTTGTAACGATAAAGTTGTGCATGGTCTATGAATTTTAACTTTCACCTTACAGATACAAAATAACATTCCACATGGTCACAGAACTGTATTCTTTGTTTTGAAAGTCTGTGACAACTTGCACATATTTTTAATTGCATGTAATGTCTGAGATCTATGTTTTAACATTTTTGGTACTAAAAAAGCATCTACGACATCAGTATAGCACTTTTCCTTGAGATTATTGCATCTGACCTGATACAGTGAAACCTTTCAGGGCACACATAGATGTCACTGGCCAGTGGCCACCATTGAAAGGCTTGTAATTTCTCTATAATCTCCATCTTGCTGGGAATTATTGTGCATAGAAAAATGTCCTCATGTGTTTTCTTTCTTTTTTTTAATCTTATAAGTAGACCTTAGTAATTTTTATGCTGGTTCTGCTGAAGCACCTATGTAGTGAAATTGCATATTTATACAATCAAGCACATAAATGATTTTCATTCTACCACCAAAACTTTGGGAATTTCTTCACCACTACCTAAAAAACATTGCTTTATATTGCAAATTTTGATTACAATGTAAAACACATCTCCTCAAATGATCCCATTGTAGGTGCTTGCATGCAGGCCCCATGACCTAAACCCTCCACCTCTCTTAATCTAACTCAGTTTTCTACTAAAACCTCCCAATCTTTCATTCTTATTTTCTCCTTTTCTACTTTTTTTGAAATGTACATCCATCTGGACTTTTGACTTAAGTTGTACAAACCACATATAGCTCCTTTCTTTCTTTGTCTTTTTGCATATCTGCATTACATTTTCTCAAATTAAAATTGTGTATATTGAGGTGACTATGATCACCAGGGCTGTGCCTGAAACTGGTTCACTGTTGTTGTTGTCTTTCGGCTTTTCCCGGTTAGGGGTCGCCACAGCGGAACTCCGGTCCGCTAATGATTGGCAGTAAATTTTCACAAACGCCGAGGTGCCAGCTCGACGTTCAACCTTCAATAAAGGCATGCCCATTTACACATGTCTTTCAAATGCCCAGCCAACCATGGGAAGGACATGCAGACTCCACACAGAAGGCACTCCTCGCACTGCAGCCAAGAATCGAACGGGAGAACCTCTTGCTGTGAGGCAACAATGCTACCACTGCACCACCGCAGAATACGAAACTGGTTCACTGTAATCAGTGTAAGTACTAAACCAATGAGTAAATACAAAAATAAGTATCATCACGTGCCTCCTACCTCTAGCTGTTGTACTTTTTTTACATCATTTTCAGTTTTGAAGCATGCCACTGTTTGCCGTAAATGCATTTCCATGTTTTCTCTACCTCTTTTCTGAAGTAGTAGCATTCTCATGCAATTTAAATAAAAAAGAGTATACTGGTAGCTTCAGATCCAATAAAATGAACGGACGCTATGATAAGTTTATTTGAGTTGATTCTTGCTAAGTGTTGAGCATAAAAAAATAAAATGCAATTTTTGCTGAAGTACAGTGTCAGCTTTCACCTAGTTGGCTCTTTCATATGATGTTAAACTGTCCTTACAAATGCAAATAATCTCACCCTCTAATCTCAGTCATTTTGAAATTTGGAAATTGTAGACATTAACGTTATCTTTAAGGAAATCATAGGTTCATAGGTGTTTACTATGCTAACAACCACAAGAGACTTTTTAAGTCTAACCATGCATCCCAAATCTCTCACAAGTGCTGGTACCCTTGATAACTGTAAGCAGGGGCTTGGGAGGTGAAAAATGTACATGCAAGGGTCTGGGAGATGAACCATTTACATGATACCTGTGCCTGTTAAACATATAGGTGACAAATCAGGGATGAACTTCCTGTTCCCCATCCAATTGCCCAAGTTACACTTGAATTGGTTATGGAGTAACTTCAGAGGTAATACAACATCATTATTTAGACAGTTGAATACCAAACAACTTTTACTCTTATCCAACTTAAAACATTCACATTTGTTTAAGAAATATGAATAAACTACCTCTTACATCACTTTTAATTCAAAGAAAAGCTCAGTTACACACATGAAATGCAACTTATCTTCAGTCACATTTAGGTTTATAGATTAGTACTAGGCTAACTGCCCTTGTGAGCCATTTTTAAGCCTAGCCAATTATCCCTTGTGAGACTCAAACCCTGCACCTTGTGTTTGTAAGGCAAACACCTTAACCATTAGACCACCCTCATTTTAAAGTTGTGCATACAAATTCATACTTAAATCATTTGTCAGCTATACAGTCTCAGCCTACTGGTCTTTGAATTCCATAAGTCTATGATGGCATACTGACATCATTTTACTTACCTACTTTCACTACATCTGTCTTAGATCTGTCTGTCTGTCTGTCTGTCTATCTATCTATCTACTGTAGTGCAGCAGTGCAGTCGGTGTATGTAGTTTAGGAAAGCATTCTGGTCAGAGTGTTGGACCATATCATTTACATTGGCAAGAAAAAGATAAAGTGTAGAGAACTAGTGACTCTGCCTTCGGGAAGAGTAAAAAAATCTAAGGAAAAAAGTCTTAGCTCATTTTACAACATACTCAGAGGACCATCAAACTCTGTCAGTCTGCAAATGATAAACAGCTTGAGGAGGAGTCATACAGTAAAAAATATATAAAAGAAATGTGTGACTGGGGTCTCTTTTGTGCATTACATGAAATGTCTTGCACTCTAGGATCTTTGCACAGATGAAGCAGAAGTTCTTTTTGGATGAACTACGGTTGGGTTTTTCCTGAGCCGTGTAAATAAATACACAACAGCCTTGGTACTGTACTCTGAATGAAGGAAATGTTGAGATATGGTGATAATCTGATAATATGATAAATGGTATAAAAGGTGGAGATGGATGTAACTGTCACAAAGCTTTCAAAGGGGAGTCTGAGTAGTGATTATATAGAAGCTATTGATGGCACAATAAGGTCTGCGATTGTGAAACAGGATAACCATGATAAGTTTTTAAAGGATAGTTGCAGAAGATGTCTGTCAGGAGTAATTAATAAAGAAAGAAACAGAAGGAAATGGCATTTTCAGACAATTTGAAATGTTCAGGTTGACTATATCTGAAAGAAATAAGGAGGGTCTGAGTATTTGAGAAGCTCATGGACAAGATATTATGCAATAAGACTTGAAAGCAAGTAGAAATACTCTATCTCAGGGAGGCTGTACATTTACATACTTGAGTGCTGGATGCCATATTAACAAAGATGTGGAAAAAGCGGTTTGCATCCTTTGGTAGGAATTAATGATGTGTAACGTTTACAGTCCATCTTTTACCAGGGCTGACAACACTGAACACATTACCCCCAAATTCTTTGTATTGTTTCAATTTAGCAAACTTTATGAATGTAAGTAATACTTTTTGATTTATAAAGTGAGTTTTTATTCATGAGTTTTCTGAAAGTCTCAAAACTCTCAGTGGCTCTAGTCTAATACCAGTGGCTCATTTGTTTCAGTTGGATTAAGAGGCCTTTCATTTCATATGAATACCAAGGTAAGGACCAGCACACCTGTAGCTCATTACAACCATGGCATTAAGGAATGAGACAAAAGTATGATTAAATAATTGTACTGTAGCAGCCAGGTCAAAAGAGAAGACTTGTGATCATTTCACTCATTTAGGGAGAAATATTAAAGACACCTCACTTAGTCACGTGTCTGCTTAAAGGTTACGGCACTAAGTGCTCCTAAATTTCTAGTGAAGCTGTTATGCTGCTTGCATTCTGAAAGGGCTACCACAGATGGTAAGCTCTGACTCACCTGTTTTGCTACTGGTGGTAGCACCTTTTGATTCAGATACAGACCCTCTGCAGTGATTCTACTTGGTATGTAGAATCATTATGCTGGGCTTTCTCCTTGGCCTTGCTGCAATCTAGTGAGGCATTCCAGAAAAGCAGCCTACGCTAATTAGCCATATACTCTCTAATGGAATCCCTGCACTAAGGTACTACATGTCAGCCAAGTTACTTTACTTGGCCAAAAGCTCACATTCATCTACTACTGCTTTCAATGGGTGCGATCACATAGGAGGTAAGGGCCAGGGAAGGTGGTGGACAGGTAGTGGTGGAGGGTGTGTGCATGTCCATGTCTGTGTGTGTGATTGGTCTTAGGTGAAAGGCTGTATGTTTCTGTATGTGAGACTGTGTGTCTGCCTGTGTGGTCACAGTAGGCTGTTCGCTATAGGGAGATGTGTGATTTTGTGTATGTTGTGTGTCTGTGGGCGTGTATGTGTGTGTGTGTGTGTGTGTGTGTGTGTGTGTGTGTGTGTGTGTGTGTGTGTGTGTGTGTGTGTGTGTGTGTGTGTGTGTGTGTGTGTGTGTGTGTGTGTGTGTGTGTGTGTGTGTGTGTGTGTGTGTGTGTGTGTGTGTTCACCTGGAGTTAGAATATATAGTTAGTGTGTGGTAAAGAAGTGTGTGTGTGTGTGGCTCTGTAACTATATATTCTAACTCAGGGTCGTACTTACAGTGGGGAAGGGCATATTCCATTTACTTTGTAATAATACTTGTCAGTGAAATGAACTTTCAGTGAAATGAAGTTTCAGTGATATATATATATATATATATATAGGTGAGTGTGTCTGTGCATGCAATTGGATGGGGGGCTGTGTGTGTGTGTGTGTGTGTGTGTGTGTATGGGGGGGACTGCCATGCCTCTAATCTCTCCTAGACTAATGAGCAAATCCTGCAATACTAAGGGGAACTCTAGACACTAGGGAGATTTCAATATTACTCTAACGTCTCATAAAAAGTTAATATAACAACAGTTTTGCAGCATGAAAGATGCACAGGTAGGGGAACACTACACACTGGGGATGCTCTTTAAATATTACACCAAGTCACTTAAATAAGTTAAAAGAACAACAGGGAAAAGGGTTTTCACCCTGCATTCCTGGCAAAGAAGACAGATTGCTAACAATGGAGAGCTTTATTTCTCTGTATTCAATGATAATCGTCTTTAAATATTACATTGTCAATGGGAAAAAAAGCTTTGAATCCTGTACCCTTGGTACTGAAAATAACGTTTTTAACAAAGCACAGCATTGCCTCATTAAATAAACTGAGGGTTTGTTAACCATCATATTTTACATCCTGATGTATTTTGTGAACAGTAACAAGTATGAAACTATTATCTGGCATTACTGACTAAATGTAATGTTCCATGAGTTATGAGGGGCAGGATAGGTATAAGTGGCAAAATCAGGAGCCTCCTGTAAAGTTGGGGACAATTGAAAAGGATGGGTGTCTGTTCATGTTGGGGGGCTAAAATACCTCTAAAGGTGCTTAAGACTTTTGGACAAAGTCAGGAGGAGCACTACATAACAGTAGGGAAACATTTTTGAATACTACCCAGAGTCATATAAAAGTGAATACAGCAACATGTCTAAGTATCATGACAGACTTTCTGCATAATAAGAATGAAGCTCTAATGTCTGACATTACTGACTGTAATCATCCATTATTTTATGAGGGGCTGGAATAAATAAGAGATTACACCAGGGAAAGGTAAGAGCTATGGTGCTGATGGTGTGTGTGTGTGTGTGTGTGTGTGTGTGTGTGTGTGTGTGTGTGTGTGTGTGTGTGTGTGTGTGTGTGTGTGTGTGTGTGTGTGTGTGTGTGTGTGTGTGTGCGCACCTGTGTGTGAGAATGCATGAGGGGGCTGTCTGTGCCAACATGATGCATGAGCCACCAGTGGTAATTACCACAGGGAAGTGCTGATTAGCACTACCGGTAACACCACACAATTCAGACAATGCAAACTAGCCAGTAATGTCTCATTGCAGCTAACATGCCTTTGAATAGTATTTCCCACAACCGCAGAAACCGCTATTTTTGCCAGCAGCAGTTTCCATGAGCATAGGGACCAGCAGACAAAAATGTTAAAATGGTCACTGAAACTTTCTGCTGTTATACTAACAAACTGAAATGTTATCAGGTGAGAAAATGGTAACCTAATCTTATATGCTTTCTGTTTTTGAGACTTTACCAGTCTTAGAAGAAAAATATATAAGTGGCACATATGGGCAGATAGGTGTATGTATAATGCCTTACTCCAGTCTTTATTAAAGTGATGCAGGACTATTAGCTCACTTGTGATGTTTGATTTTAACCATGGGGTAAAGTGATGCAGGACTATTAGCTCACTTGTGATGTTTGATTTTAACCATGGGGTGTTATTATTTACATTGTTTGTGGAGACAGGAGGTATAGATGCTCAGAAGACTGCCTGGTCTATAAGGCCAGAGTCTGTAAGAACTGAGGAAAACAGAAATATTGGGGAAAACGTTGATTGTTTAATAATGACGGTTGAGGTTATTGTTATAAAATAAGTCCCATTTTTTGTCTGAAACATGTCCGATGAAATTTGTAGTTTGATGCTGGTCTGATGAAGTAGAACATGTTTTTAAAGTGCTTACATGAATTATAACTACATATATTTTTTTTTTACTTTAGTTGTTTTCTATTTTATTTCAGTATTACAAAAGTGATGCCCCTGAGATATTTTTATTTAATTCTTTATGGTTTAAGAAATGTTAACTGTTGCTCAGTTCCACTAGTTCCATCAGATATGACATAAGTATTTGGGCTATTATGCCTTCCTCTACATAATTCTTTTTGTACTAACATTTCAGTTTCTGAAGTTAATCAATTTCTTCAAAGCCACTAAACTCATTTTGGAAGATTAAAAATCATAACTGTGAAATAAACCACTTTTTATCTGAGTATGAAGTATTAAACAGGTAAAATAAAAACGGTAAAGATGAAGCTTTGATAATTATTTGCACTTAAACTGGTTGTCTATAGGTCTTTGTGCAACTGTTTCTCTTAGGAAGACTCAAAGCCAGAGATGCCAAAGGACTGAATCCACTAAATGAAAAAAAAGGTCAAGAATATATGTGTCTCATTTTAAAACATCTGAAAAAGATTTAACTAGCGATATAGAACTTTTTGATAGTAAGTTGAAAGTTCCACCAATGCTTTATTTACATAAAGGTGAATACAAATAGTAGCCCTCAGCCAGCTTGAATACCACAGTCTTCAGATTTCTGCATTGGATGCTGTTGCTTCTTCCTTGACATCAGGTCGTCAGGGGTATAAAACATGCAGCTGACGCCATTACATCAGTTTTTCTTGCCCCAGATGTCAGGTGCCCCCACAATAGGAAGCAATTAAATGGTATGGTAAACCCCCATCAAAAAGCAAATACACAAGAAAAAATAAATATACCAACAAGAAGGAAAGGTAGAGCCAAGAGAAGCCAGGGGGCTGGAGGGAGGGTAACCAGGACTGCAAGAGTGAATACATTTGAACATCTACATTTATGGTAAGTGTACACAACTGTACTATGTTCTTCATGTTTCACTGTTGCAGTCATCACATTTGGGTTGATTCCCAAAGCTAAGGAAGAAGGAGGAAGTTAAAGAGCATTAGGGCCAGCTATTAATCCCTGCAAGACTGCAGTGGCAAGTCCAGCTCTGGATTTAGAAAAGATAGGTATGCGGCAATGCTTGGTGAAGGTATGTACAGAGCTCCAGGTAGCAGCTTCTAGGATGTCCCTGGTAGGGACTCCTCTGAGAAATGCCACAGAGGTAGATGCAGCCCTGGGGGAATGTGATCTTATCCCCTGTGGGGTAGGTTTTCCATGGTGCTTGTAGCAGAAATGAATGCGATGGGCTATCCATTTGGAAATGGTTTGCTTTGAAATGGCCTTCCCCAAAGCTAACTAGATTTTCTGATAGGCTTAATCCTGTCCAAATAGAATCTAAGTTGTCTGTGCATGTCCAGAGAGTGCAGTATTCGTTCCCCTTTGTTTTGTGGATTAGGGAAGAAAGTAGGCAAATGAATGGACTGATTTCGGGCCACAGTAGACACCACCTTGGGCATAAAGGAAGGATTATTCCTGAGGGAAACCCTGTCCGCATGAAAGATAATGAAGGGTTCCACTGCCATGAGGGCCTGTAATTCAGACACTCTTCTTGCTGAAGTGATGGCTAGAAGGAAGACTGTTTTCCAAGAAAGGAATTTCAACTCTGCTGTAGCAGCTGGTTCGAAGGGGGAAGAGTGAGCTTTTCCAATACAAAGTTAAGGTCCCAGGCTGGAGTGGGAGCTCTCCTGGGGGGTCTTATATTTCTGGCCCCTCTAAGGAATTGCTTTAGCAAGGGGTGGCTCAGTATTATAATGTGTTGAAATGGCAGAGGCATGAATTTTAATTGATGAGAAGGATAGGCCCTTGTGGAACATTTCTGTTAAGTACTGTAGAATATGAGGTAAGCTGGGCACCGTTGTTCCCATCCCTGAGCCTGGCTCCAGGAACAGTATCTTTTCCACTTTTCAGCATAGGATTTTCTAGTACTAGGCCTCCTTGCCTCCAGAATGACATCCAGTACCTGCTTACTGAGGGATGCTAGAGGAGAGGTCAAGGAATTAGCCAGGCTGCAAGGTTCAGGGTTTGAAGCTGAGGGTGCAGAATCTGGCCCACCTGCTGGGAAGGGGTCTGAGGCAGGTGCCATGGTTGTAGCAGTGTCATACTGCGCAAGAGGGGGTACCAGTGCTGGCGTGGCCAGTCTGGTGCAATCAGTATTGTCCTTGGCTTGTCCTGTTTGATCTTTAGTAGAACCTTTGAGAGGAGAGGCAGAGGGGGAAAGGCATAAACTGAGAGGCTTTCCCAGGTAAAGGTCAGGGCATCCACTTTCCAAGCTTGACTGTGGGGAATTCTTGTGCAGAATTTGTTCAATTGGTAGTTTTGAGGGGAGGCAAACAGGTATACCCCTGGAGTCTCCCATTTGTTCCTCAAGAGGTTGAATATATTGGGTTCTAGTTTCCATTTGTGTGGGTCCATGAGATTTATGCTTAAGTCATCTGCCAGTGAATTTAATTCGCCTGGCAGGAATTATGCTTGTAGGTGTACTTGGTAGCTCAAGGCTGTGTCCCGCAGGGCCATGGCTAGTCTGCAGAGAGGGTACGAGTGGGTTCCCTCCTGCTTGTTTATGTACCACATAACTGTGGTGTTGTCTGTCTAACAATAGTTGTCCTGGAAGAATACGGTCTTTGAAGGCTATCAGAGCATTCTGTACAGCTAATATTTCTTTTTGCTTGGTATGCAGATGCATCTGTCTCGGGTTCCATTTGCCCTGAATGCACTGCCCTGCCATGTGAGCCCCCCATGCATAGTTTGATGTGTCTGTTGTTAGGGTTTGGGCAGCAGGGGGTAGAGTGAAAGGGAGTCCCTTATTGTGGTAGCAGGCCTCTGCCCACCAGAGGAACTCTGTCTTTATACAAGGAATGATAGAAATCATTGTTTCCAGGTCCTGAGAATGTTGACACCATAGACTTTTTAGATACCATTGGAGTTTCCTCATATGTAGTCTTGCATATGGAAGCAGTAGAATGCAAGAGGTCATGAACCTCAGAGCTTGCAGTATTTTCCTTGCAGATAGCTGGGGTTTTGTGGCCAATAGTTTGAAGTAGGTTGTCAAATAAACTTGTTTGTCCGGAGTGAGGTATGCCATCTGTGAAGTTGTGTTCAAGCTTGCTCCCAGGAATACAATCTGTTGGCAGGGTACTAGGTGAGATTTCTTTTTATTGATGGTGTACTCCAGTGAGGTTAGAAGTTTCTTTATGAATGCCAGGTGTTGTAATAGCAAGTCCTGGCTTTCTGCCTGAATCAGACAATCGTCCAAGTATGGGTAAATTTGAATATTTCTCTGCCTGCAAAATGCAATGGCTGGAGCTAGACACTTTGTGAACACCCTGGGTGCAGTAGATAAGCCAAAGGGAAGTGCAGAGAACTGAAAGTGCATGGAGCCCACCCTGAAACATAGGTATTGTCTGCAGGATTCTCTTATTGGGATGTGCAGGTAAGCATCCTTAAGTCTAGGGTTGCCAACCAGGCATCCTTGGCTAGCATAGGAAGAAGCTGTTGAAGAGTTAGCATTTTGAATTTTGGAACTACCAGAAAGGTGTTGAGAATAGAGAGGTCCAGGATAGGACGCTAGGAGTGGTCTTTTCTGGGTACCAGAAAAAGTTTTGAATAAAAACCTTGTCCCCTTTGTTCTGCTGGGACAGGTTGAATAGCCCTGATACTGAGAAGAGAGAGAACCTGCTGTTGGGCCTCTGCCCATTGATTTGGGGGTAGGTCTGGCCAACCATTTGGGGTTGGTAGTGTGTGAAAGTGGAATCTGTATCCTTGGGAAACTATGTTCAAAACCTATTTTCCTGGGTAATGAGTTCCCAGTTTTTTGAATGCAGTGCAAGCTTTCCTCCTAAGGGAGCAGGTAGTTGAGCAGGGCTTGGAAGGTTTAAGGTTAAGTCATTGTGCCATTTTTCCATAGGGGGGTGGCTTACTACTCCCTGCTTTGGAAGGGGGAGCCCCCCACTGCTTAGATCTGTGCATAGTCTGAGACTGTAGCCTAGGTGGTCTGCTGTTCATGGGTTTGGACTGAAAAGGACTGGAAGGGACTGGAAAGGACTTGTTCTTTGAAGGCCAATGCCTACTGAATCTGCGAGGCTGTACTTGCAGGAAATATTTAACAGTTTGCATAGATTTAGCTTTTTCCTCAATCCTTTTGAGGACTTCTGCTTTGTTGCCAAGCATGTCTTCTAAGTACAGACCCAGTGACAGCAGCCCTGCAAGATGCTTCTAAAGCATCAAAACCACATTGCAAAGTATGTTTACCAACTTGTTCTGCAGAATGCATTAAATCTTTCAATTCTTTGTGTTCAGCACAGTCAGGAATCAACATCATTTTCTGTCTAAGTAGTCCCATAATATGCTGCTGATACGTTAACATATGAAACTGGCAATTTAAAGCCCTAATGGCCAAAGTAGCAGATGTGTATACCTTCTTACCCCATCTGTCCAGGGCTCTAGAATCTCTATCAGAAGGGGTAGGATTTTTGGCAGCAGTAGCCTTAATGCGTTTTGGTCCTTGAGAAATGGTGCCTGGATCCACAGAAGGATTGTTGAAGAGGAACTTGTGAGAGTTGGGTACTCTGTAGTACCTGTCAGGGTTTTCTGGGAGCTGGAGGTAAAGTGTCTAGGGTAAGGCTAGATTCCAAGGAAGCATCATCATCATGTCCAGAATAGGAGGGATAGCTAAAGGCCTATGTTGAGGTAGGAGTAAGAATTCCCTAAGTCTCTTTTTGGACTCAGAGTAATCCTGGCTTTCCCAGCGGAAATGCTCCCTAAGAGTATGCAAGGTTTCACCGAAAGAAAAATCTTCTGGAGGGGAAGCAGAGGGAATGGAATCCTCTGCATCAGAATCTTCATAAGTAGATAAGGGCAAATCCTGGTAATCAGAAGGAGTAGAAATATCAGATTCCTAATCAGAAAAATCAGAAAGAAAATCAATTGTAGGTCTCTTAGAGGGGGAAGGCTGGCTTCCCTTAATTAAGGTAATAAGGTCTTCAGCCATTCTAAGCATTTGTTTTTGAGGCATATGGGCCTGAGCCTGCAGTTTGGTCATCAGTTTTCTAGGCATAATGTGAGCTTTTGGCCTGGATGAAAACGGTGGCGTCAGTTTAATATGAATGTCTGTAGGCCTGAATACATACTCAGAAGCCGGTGCCTGCACAGTGGCTCCGGACCCATCCAAGGTAGAGACATCCGCAGTTTCCATAGTCGAAGAAGCATCTTGCAGCATGCCAGACTCCAAATGGGTCTCAGCAGAGGCCTGCGAATCTGAAGTAACGGGTATCAGGGGCTGCGAATGCGCCTCACTGAGTACCAGCGGACTGGCGACTATCTTAACAGAAGTGTTGTTGGCAGTTTTGGACCTATGCGGTTTGCCTCTGTCTTTATTCTTATGTTTTTTGGAAGATCGGTAGTCAGATGGCTTAATGAAGCCGTTTCAGAGTACAGAGATTGAGTAAAAAAGTAATTGGCTGCAAAAATAGCCCAACGATGAATAGTTCGGGAGTTGAACAAGGCACAAAACAAACAATGAGGGATGTCATGCTCTGGGCCTAAACAGGGGATGCAGTAAGAATGAAAAGCTCTGTGAGGTATTTGCTTTCCACAGGTAAGACAATTGTTAACTTTTGCTGACATCAGTTAGAGCAAGAAAAAGGACCCCCAATGGGGTACTTATATTTTTTGAAGACTTCGGGTCTGAAACTCGAAAACGAAAATTTCAGGAGTCAGACGACCAGCACTTGCGAACTGCTTCTGATTCAGGCACTGCACGGCCAGAAAGACCAATGTAATGGCATCGGCTGCATGTTTTATACCCCTGACGACCTGACATCAAGGAAGAAACGACAGCATCTGATGCAGAAATCCGAAGACTCTGGTATTCAGACCGGCTGAGGGCTACCTGCAGGCAGATAACCTAAATGTGATGACTGCAACAGTGAAACACGATTAACATCTTAATAAAGCTTATTTATGGCATACGAAAACTAAAATGATCACAGAGATAATGGTGATATCAAGATTAACTCTTCTATTTGAGAACTGGTTGGACAAGTTAATGAAGCAGAACAGGTTTCTCAAACATTTGGCAAAAAAATTAGAGATACCTCCTAAGGTGATCCCAGAAGATGAAAAAACAAAATTACAAAAGGATTGTGTTAACAATACAAACAGGGAAATTTCAAAATGGAACCTGCCAAGGCATCATTAGTCAACTGAATTGTGATAAACAGGGTGGCGAGCAACAGGGGCAGTGTATGTTGCAGACAGGAATATGAAAAAAAACTGTTATTCAAAGGCGGTAAGAGTTCTAAATAAGGATTTTAATTTGTAACTACACAGAAATGCTAAGAATAGAAGTTAAGCATTGAGTGAAAATGTTAACAGGAGAACGTAATATTTCAAGAAACCGGAAATGTGACAGATGCTGTTTTTTAATCAGCACCTACATTCCTGAAACTATCTCTGAGACAGACATTTTTTAAGATGTGTATGAAAATGAATTGAGATAAGTCATGTGATTTAAAGTGTCAGTGCTACTTTTATAATCTCAGTAAAGCACACTGATTAGCTGTGTGTACTTTAAGTAACAGTAGTGAAACTCAGTTTCAAAAACTAACAAGAAAAGGGCTAAAGTCACCTTTGAGTAAGAATATTATATCCAAACCAATACCATTTTAATGAGTGATAGTGGATGTATAAACTTATTAATTAATAATATGATTAAGAGACTGAATAATCTGTTAGATGAAATGCTGAATGACAGGTGTATCACGTATGATAATGGTCATATTTTATATGCAGAACCAAAAAATTCCAGGTTATAAGGAAAACCAAAACGGTATTAAAAAAAAAAAAACTTAGAAAAGTCCATCATGAAACTTACAGTAACCACTAAGATGGTTGCTTGAACCTTAGCATATGCATGTATTTGTATATTTAAATATATATATGTATGGGATGAGCTATTCAACATACAGTAAAACAATATTTGCTATTAAAACATCAGCCACATAAGGTCAAAAACCATGAAGCTGACACACAAGTATACATATACCGAGAAGCAACCACATGCAAAATTAAAAACAAAAAACAAACAAAAACATAATTTTTTGCAGGGAGTTAAGACCCCCTCCCACTCCTGCATGTGCCTTCCACACTCCCTCCTAATTATGTTTACTAACTTTGAGATCACACAAAATTTGGGAAAAGGCATATTCCTCAAAATCGAGAATTGTACACTCTTGCACACCTGTCAAGTATCTCTCTGCAGTTGACTAAACAGCTGTCAACACAATGGAGAGGTCACCTATATATATTTTATATATATATATATATATATATATATATATATATATATATATATATCAAAAAGTATATATCGTGTGTGTGTGTATCTATCTATCTATATATATATATATATATATATATATATGTGTGTATTTTTTATATATATATATATAGATGCACACACACACACACACATATATATATATATATATATATATATATATATATATATATATATATATATATATATATATATATATATATATATATATATATATATATCTATATATATATAATCTCTACAGATCCCCGACAGCACTTTCTGCCGAAGCAGAAATCACCGAACATACATAACCGAAAGTGCTGTTCACCGAAGCAGCACTTTCAGCTATGTATGCTGGTTGTGCCGTTCGCACTATGGTGTGGTTATGGGAGAATTCCCTTTTCCCCATTGTAGTGCAACATCGGAGTGAGAATATAAAAGTAGGGGGGTGTGGGGGGCACAGCCCCATATGGGGGGTGCAGGGGGGGCTTACCCCCCTGCATAAAAGAAGATTTAGTGTTTTTTTTTTTTTAATGGACTTTAATGAAAGAACTTTTTTGGTGAAAGCGCTTTTGTTAAAGTGCGTTCGGGTATTGTGGATTCGGACTATTGAACTTTCGTTCAATAGTCCTAGATCCATATATATATATATATATATATATATATATATATATATATATATATATATGGGTCTACTATACATGGTCGACTTTTCAGAATGTGAAAGACCATATGGCCAAGACCATATAATCAACATTCGAAATGTCGACCATGAAATTAAGAAAAAAAAAAACACGACAACTTACCTTCACACTGCTAACAGGGGGGACCCTGCATGCCCCATGGGGGGCTCCACCCCCCTGTAACTTAAACATACCAACACTGAGATCACACTACAGTGTGGAAGATGGAAATCTTTCCATTCCGCACTGTACGGAGATGTCGGTTCTGCATGGTCGACATTTCAAATGTCGACCATGTGTAGGGGGGCATACATATATATATATATATATATATATATATATATATATATATATATATATATATATATATATATATATGGTCTAGTATGACAATGATGAGTGAATGTTCGGCAAAAATGGAAATTTTGAACCTCATTTGGTTGATTCCCGTATCGCCGACCTGCAATACTGTGAGTGTTCAGTGCAGTGAATGCCACTGTACATTCGCACATATGTAATCAACATTATGACTACAGATTGCAGTACAGTGAGGATCAGAAAATTATCCTTTTCCCCACTGCAGTGCAATCTTGGAGTTGGAATATATAATTTGCAGGGGATGTGGGGGGGTGCAGGGTGGCCTGTTCCCTGCAAAAATGTTACATTATGTGATTTGCTGTTTATTTTTGTAGAAAACCGTGGATCCATTTGTATTTTTTATTCA
Source organism: Protopterus annectens (assembly GCF_019279795.1). Classification (NCBI taxonomy): domain Eukaryota; kingdom Metazoa; phylum Chordata; order Ceratodontiformes; family Protopteridae; genus Protopterus; species Protopterus annectens. The sequence goes on from NC_056728.1 coordinate 738,625,274, forward strand.
AGCAGTTATATTACACAGGTTGCAAATATCAGTATATGTGATTATCCATATCCCATTCTGGAAAAAAGTGGGTTCAGTGCAGAGCCCTTTTTCAGACCACTGCCTATTTCGTTTGGGATATATAGGAAAACCCACCCTAACATTTTACTAGCGCTTTACCCATTGAATTACATATGGATTGACATTTAATACATTTAAATTTTCCGTGTTTTCCCTTATGTAAAATAGTGGGATAACTATGAAAACCTGAAGTTAGACTGCTCACAAACATATCACCTGAATCAAATTTCTCAACTGCACACCAGCTGAACATTCTAGAAAAAAATCACTAAAACATTTTTCATTTTTTTTGCAACGCCACACATGCAGACATCCTTTGTATGTACTGATGCTGTGGTTGTACAACATCAGGAAAATGAAAAAAAGAACATCCATTACGCATGAAAGAGCACTCAAACAGCTAGGATCACAGAGTAGAACCAGAGAAATGCTAAAGCATTCTGGGAGCTGACATTTCAGGGAGTCTATCTCAGCACTATGCTTTTGGGATCCATATTTGAACAGATATAGATCTTCTGAGTAGTGTTAGTTATCATGGTTAAGCTAAACAGCGTAAATTGTTGCCAGGTGCTAATGTTACCTCTTCAAATAATATCACAATATTCAGAATGCAAGATCTGTCAACAAACCTGTACTGTTCCATACCTGTCAACAGGAGATCACTCATTTCAGTTTCAGTAATCATTCATTTTTGCTTCCACAATGATAAAAAAGTGCAGGTTACACAACATGCTCGTTTTATAACCCATCAAAAATGAGACTATGAAACCAGGTATTGACAGACAGTGACAGACTCACCAGTACAGTGTTATGTAACTACAGCAGGAGGGCATGGGGTAAAGGGTTAGTGCTTGCCATATGGGACATATACAGAACCCATTCAGATTAGGACAATGGTCTTGGGCATCAGCTGGGACAGATCATGTCTTAAGAAAATGCTTATGAAAATTGATAGAGTGATGTAGAAAAATGCATGCATCTCAGCTGTAAATGCAAAACACATTAGAACCACTGAAAAGTCAAAGTGATATGTACAAAGTGTGGTAATCAGGTGCAGAACATGGCACTTATGATTATACATCAAATGGGAGAGCTACCAGCTGGCAAATGGCATGTCATTAAAAACTATCCCCTCAGTCCAGCTTTCTAAAGTCACTAGTCACTAAATGTCCTGTTTTGTTTTAAACACAAACCATGTACTTCACAAAACCAGTGTGCCACGCAATCACAGCCCCTAAGGCAAAATAACATACCCAACATACTGATGTCCCACTCACTAGGCTGATTAAGGAGAAGGTTACTGTTAGCTGCCTGTCGGGTGCCAGGATCCGCCACATAACACAAGCACTCAGGTCACTCTAGAACAAGTACAAATACGACTCTGTCATTGTCCATATTGGTGTGAATGACCTGAGCCGTACCTCCCTGGACTACATGAAAAGAGACATGGAAGAGCTCTCTGATCATTTAGCCCAGGCCGGTATGACCCTGACCCTGAGTAGCATCCTGCCCTCACCAAGAATGATACCACAGTATAAAGAAAACATTATCAATTTCAACACTTGGCTAAGTTTCTGGTGTCATTCAAAGGGGATCCAGTGTCTGTTTGCCTGGGATGACATGCTCGACAAGCCACGCTGCTTCGCTAGAGATGGCTTGCACCTGTCACCCTTAATCTTTCGAATACTGGGCAAGGCTCTTGCCACCCCCATAGTGCCTTTTTTAGGCAAGGCTCAAAAGACAAACCCACCACCATAAATAACACAAGTAACAAAAAACTGAGGGTAATGCTACTCAATGCCAGAAGTCTAAACCTCAAAATGCACACACTCGAGGCACTCCTCAGTGTGGATAAAAATCAATATATGTGCAGTAACAGAAACCTGGTTTAAGGCTCCAGAGAGCACCCCAGCACTACCAGGCTACAACTCATACCATACATTTTGGCCACAGAACCCAGACCAAAATAAAAAAGGCGGGGGTGTATCCATATTCATCAAGGATACCTGCACCTCCAGGTTAGTGGCACAGCATGATACTTCAGAGATCATACGTGTGCAGCTTACAATGGGCAAAACTGCAATTCAAATTGTAGCTTGCAACAGATCACCCACCAGGTCCCAGGACCCCATTCTGCATTTCTGGAAACACTGGGAAACATAAAGGTCCTACCAAGCACCCTAATATTGGGTGATTTCAATTACTCAAACATTAACTGGGAGAACTACTCAAGTACTAACTCCCTTGCCCAACATTTCCTATAATTTATAAACCGAAACACCCTGGATCAACTGGTCAACACTCCCACCAGAGTTGACAACATATTGGACCTGGTCATCACCAATATGGGCGACTGGTGTTCCACACTGGAGGTCAACCCCTCACTGGTTAGATCTGACAATAAACAAATCACTTTGGGTATCCAAATTCCACCTCCACCCCCAGACAAGGAAACCACTGTGAAAAACTTTTCAAAAGCAAACTTCACGTTACTTAAGACTGAGATGGAAAGTATCAAAGCTCCCATGCTAAAGGATAACGCTATCCAAGCTGCAAAATCTTTTACTAATGCATTCTATGGGCACCTACAAGAATGCAGGGATCATGTTATCCCAAGCAAAACCAAGACTTACTCCTCCAAGAAAAGGAAACCAGTCTGGTGGACCCTGCCATAAACAAATTATACAATAGAAGGAGGAAACTAGTACAGAAAAGAGTAAAGTCCCAAGAAGGGAAGACATCCCTGATCAGTATCAGCAAGAAACTATGATCCCTCATAAAATTATCCAAGGCGAGCTTTGAAAGAAAAATTGCCAAGGACTCGATAACACAAGGCATTCTTTAGCTTTGTCTAGAATCTAAGTGGCAATGCTCAGATCTGCTCAGAGTTAGTGCAGAATGGCACAAAATATACTGACTTGACCAATATCGTCAACATCCTGGCAGACAGGTTCAGTGCAAACTTCACCCCCTTCTCACTCCCAAAAGGGCCCATAACCATACCAGAAGAATGTAGAGCCCCTGAAATCACAGACACTCAGGTTAAAACAGCCCTCTCCAAAGTAAAAAACACAGCATCAATGGGACTGGACGGTGTCCCAGGCTGCATCCTACATGAGCTCAAAGGTGAACTAACCCCTCACCTAAACATACTGTTCAAACTCAGCCTCTCCACAGGCTATGTACCCATAGAGTGGTGCACAGCAACGGTTATTCCACTCCACAAAGGTGGAGCCACAACAGACCCCGGGAACTATCGCCCTATAAGCCTGACTAGCTTGGTCTGCAAGACTATGGAGTGCTTCATCATGGAACTCATTAACAGAGACATTGGGGACCTCCAAACACTGAACCCTACCCAGTTCAGCTTTGTTAAGGGCAGATCATACATCCTAAACTTGGTGAACTTCTTTGAGATAGTTATCAAGGCTATAGATGAGGGAAAGGTGGTACAAACAGCCTACCTAGACCTCACAAAGGCCTTCAACACCATTCCCCATTCTGGTATTATAGACAAGCTCACCAGCCTGAACATAAACCCCTACGTCACAAGATGGGTTGCCAACTGGCTCACGGACAGAGCCCACATGGTGAGAGTTGTGGGAGCTAGGTCTGACTCTAAACCGGTTACAAGTGGCGTTCCCCAGGGCTCAGTCCTAGGACCCCTCCTGTTCAGCATATACTTCTCAGAGGTACAGGCAAGCACAGGAGGATGATGGCTGACCAAGTTCACAGACAACTGCAAACTAGGGGCTATAATTGACTCTCCGGCTGACACAGACATCCTCCAAAAGGGTCTCACTGAGACAGATACCTGGTGTCAAAATCATGGCCTCAAGCTAAATGCCAAAAAGTGCATAGTCATCCCCTTTGGAAAAAACAAAGTACCCACAAACTACCACATAGGTGGTAGTCCTCTAAATATGGAAGATGTAATAAGGGATCTGGGGACCTAAGTAGATAGTAATCTCTCCTTTGATAATAACATTGCCAAAGTGGTTAGAAAATCCTTCTATGTGGCCCACCTAATCACAAGACGGTCCGCATCCAGATCAAAAGAGGTCATTGTGCCCCTCTACTCATCACTCATCAGACCCATCATAGAGTACAATGCCCCATTTGGGATGTACCTTACAAGACACCTGCAACAGCTGGAAAGACCACGGAAGTACTTCACCAAGAGGATCACTGGCCTCAAACAGATGCCCTATGCAGCTCGACTGAAGAAACTCCAGCTGTACTCAGTTGCATACCGCCTACTCAGAGGTGATCTCTGCCTGACATACAAGGCCATGTCCAACCCAGAATTGATGGGCATGCTCCACCTAAAGAAAACCATATCCCCTCGAGCCACACACTCTAGGGATCTAAACCTCACCACAACAATAAATAGGATGTGCTGGAAGGATAGATTCCTGTCCTAGAGACTTCCCATGCTTTGAAACAAGATTCCAATCTACATTAGGCAGAGCTCCTTGCTAACACTCTTCAAGAGAAACCTTGACGAGTGGATGGGAAACAGAAAATTTACCTCAGGTATCACTTCAGTGGTTCTGCTGTACAGAGGCACAGGGAACTAATCTAAGAGGGGTGCAAAAGCCCACACATTCTGGCTAGGCTTATAAATGCCTTCAGGCAGATAGCTTAGTACCTACGTATGAACCTATGAACTTATGTCATCTATAGTTGCAGTGGGCATATTTGATGAGCTTGACTCATACAGTTTACTGTTGGTGGGCTATACATTAGCTTTTTGTAGTGGATCCATTTTGCATTTAGTTTCTATGATTCCAGAATAACTAACCTGCACTGATTTTAATTTGGTTTGTTTGAGTTGGAGTTAATCCCTTGTTGAGCATGTCTCTTATAAATAAAGTTGATCCAGTGGTCTGTTTGGTAATGTTGAAGAAACACAAAGAAAGTTATGCATTTTTATGATGTCTATTGCAATAGCAAGAAAGGCATTTGCCATGGGATATCTAAATACATATATAGACTGTTGCCTTAATGTTCCCTAAGTTTGAGGAACAAATGTAAACTCAAGATAATTTTGTCAGTCAGACAGTGTAATTTTGTTTTCATTAACATGAAATCCTGTTTCTAATTATTTATGACAATATAATTAAGCCATCTGGCAATACAGGGTGTGTTACTGTGAAACAGTAGTACTCCTAGAGTGACTTAAAGCATGCAATGAAGCTAAGTAATTTAATGTTGCCAGAAGGATGCTATTGCTTGTTAGAGAATGGCTCATCTGTAGAGTGCCATCCTAAGTGGAGCACAAATGTTCCAAGCAGGGTGTTAATGTACAGGTAATGGTCACTGAAAAATGAGTCCAGTGCTTCACAGCAACATATTAAGCTACCGTGAAGCTTGGACATTTGAAAATGGAATGGCTGCTACTTTTTACAGTCGCTAAACAGTGCTTTGCAAGTGGTCATAAAAATAAAACACAAAATAAATAAACTAAAAACTAATAGTGTGTGAGTATGTGTACATCCGTATATGTGTGCACGAGAGTGTGTGCAAGAGGTGAGAAAGAGGGAGGGAGAGATTGTAGGCCTCTCGTGAGTAGCACCTTGGTCCAGTGATACACAGAGTCCTGTTGTAGACCTCTCATCAGTAGCACCTTGGTCCAGTGATACACAGAGTCCTGTTGTAGACCTCTCATCAGTAGCACCTTGGTCCAGTGATACACAGAGTCCTGTTGTAGACCTCTCATCAGTAGCACCTTGGTCCAGTGATACACAGAGTCCTGTTGTAGGCCTCTCATCAGTAGCACCTTGGTCGAGTGATACACAGAGTCCTGTTGTAGGCCTCTCTTCAGTAACCTCCTCATTCATGAATATTCTGCTGTGGTGTTCAGCCTTTTAGTAGGAAACATATTGCAGCTGTTCTGTTTGTTTATTTAATCTCGATGGTAGGCCAGTCCCACTAGCTCTAAGGG
>NC_056728.1:738633780-738696280 GCF_019279795.1 Protopterus annectens
ACCTGTAGAACTGAAATATGAACTCGCGTCTTTTGAAAAGGAGTTTGTTCTACATTTACAGCATTAAACCAAATGGCCATCCTCTTGTTTAATCAGGACAGATTGAAGCTGTAGTGGTTTGGGTTTACATATTTATGTACATTTGTAAATGAATCCCTATGTTTTGCAACGACAACAACAATTAAATAAATAAATAAATAAAACATTCAGTTTGTCAGCATACATGTCTACATATTTAAATCCTAGTTCCAGTTTCTGAGGAGGCAATTGAGAAGACTAATTTTTTTTTCTTCTAAGCATAAATGATTCTGTTATTATTTTGCTGATTTTGTGAATGATTTCTATCAGTGCAGTTTACCCACATCACTTTATTTCTCCCAATGTACTTGTGCGAGCTCATGCCCTGTTGTACATCTGATTCCTCATTCATATTTCAGGATATGTACCTAAAAACTCAATGCTCCTTTTTCACACAAGATACTACTGTCTGTTTTTAGGGACAACCAGAGTGCAGTCTTGGGACTAGCTCAGTGTCAAACTATAGGCAAATGGTGACTGCAGGAATCAAACACCCGACTACAGAGTGAAGATTTATCAAGTACTTACATGGCAGTCAGTATTTGGTAGTTCTTCTATTTTTGCCACTGGTAATGTGATGATAGCCCTTCCTGTAAGTCATACCTTGCGGCTCATTTTGTTTTTTATACAACTGTCCATTTTTCTAGCTTTCAAGTTTAGAGATGCAATTAAATCCATATTAAAGCAAAGTCAAGTTCAGTGGTACCGTCAGTAAGCTTATTAGTAACGTGCTCTTAAACTGAGATAATCATCTCAACTTCAGTACAAACTATTCCCATTATCTAATATCTGGCTGTCTGAAACAGCATTATTTAAATCTTAAACAACTATAATAATAACAGCAGGTATCATTTTCCATAATGTTTCAAGGAAAATATCAAAATATTTTCTGAAGTAACTTGAAGGTCTGGAAGGGCTGTCAGATAAAAACCAGATGCACAGGTCAAACGTCCGTAGGTAACATTTAAATGTATTACATAAGTGTGTATGATTAGTATCAACTAAACTTGTGATTGTTTTTTATTCCTGCTAAAATATTTTGTACTCTCAGTGCGCAAGCTCTTAATGGGGCAGTGCACTCTCTAAGGGCAAGCTGACAGTCACCTCTTCAGTGCCAAGAGTAAGGAGGTTGAATTGATGTCACATCAATTATGTGTGCTTCGGGGTTATTCCGGACTTCTGCTGTATGTGATAACTGTTCCAATGTCTCAGAAGTCTCTGTGGTACTGACGTAGCTTTAAGACTTTAGTGCCTTTTCACAGTTCTTAACATGTATGTTCAAATATAGATTTCTAGCAACATTTGCAGGCATGAGTCCAGTGTACAACGTCTGCAGTTTTCCAGATGCTGTTTTTAGCACCAGGGAGATGATTTGTCTAATGTCCTGAGTGAAGCTGAAATCATTTAAATAATCACAGCTTACAAATGGTATACTTTGAATGCTTATTGCAGTGTTATGTTGCTTTCAGATAGTGTGTATTTGCTTTATAGTAAGAATGCAGGAGAAATTAACTTTGACGTTAGTTTCTGGTCCAACTGCCTACATTTCAATGACTTACTGTTCTGCAGCTGAATGCGATGAATGCAGCTCCTTTTATTTCCTGTATATCACCATACTTTCTTTTAAATATTTATGGAATGTCTGTACTGCTGATCTTGCTTATGTTACTTACTTGCTTAATTGTACTTTTCGTCGTAAGTATGTTACAATTAACAAAGCACATATGAAATTCCCATAATTACATAGGTAAGGCTAGTAAGTCGATGAGTTGACTACATTGCCCTAAGAAATACTTCATTAAAACTACTATGCTATGATAAAGTATCACTAAAGAGGATTCAGAAACAGTATCTGAATAACCCATTTTCATAATTTTGTGCTTAAACGAGAAGTGTAGCTGGCTCAACCAGTGTTCCTTCTAATGCCACCCCCTTTCTCCTGCCCTAGCCATTTATGTCCCATTTCTGTACCCTGCTCCATACTCTACTTCTTCACACTTTAGTAAGCAAAAAATGATTTCTACTTTTCAAATGTGTCAAACTGCTTATCACAAATGTAGCAAACAGTTGCTATAGGTCACACCCTGCCTACACTAAGTACTACAGTGCACAGGGTTTAAAAAATATATATATTTTAAACTGTAGCAAACTGATTGCCACAAATGTAGCAAATAGTTTATACTTTGCCTGCACTGAGAAATACAGTGCTCAGGTTTTTGTTATTTTGTTTTACTTAACTACTGACATAAAGCACCATATAATGAAATAAAGAATTACCAACATGCCTTGTGACAGACCTATGAGCAAGCTGAGTTACATTACCATATACATTGTTTTGACACTTGTTTTTCACATTGTTTTTGTCACACCTGCATTAAAAGAGTGCTCTTGTATTAACTATCTACATTTTTTTACTTTTTTTACAGTCTATAGTTAGAACTGTTGCTCTCCACCCAGCAGTACCTAGCAGTAATCTGTATAGACACCAAAATCGCAGTGTAATTCCCCCTTGTACTCTGTGTAGGTGATGATTTCTCACAGCGTAAGTTTCCCTTAAAATATCCTTACTGTCGATACAGATTTTTTTAACTACTAGAGCATCTAGTTTGCATACAACTGAGCATTGTTCATCAAGTTCCTTGTGTTATAAAATAACAAAAACAAGCTAACACAGCTAGGCAGAGACAAATTTATTAAAACAGAGTTAAAAAATGGTAAGCACTTTCACGCCTCTGACAGCACTTCATCAGACCATCAATCAAGTAAAAATATAAGCATTTAAATAGTAAATTAATGGACACGTGCACATGACCTTAAAATAGGTTTTAAAGAACAGCTTCATGTAAAACTAGACCTTTATCAGCCTGCAGCTCAAGAATCCAGTTTAACTCAAAACATTCATTACAATTCCTTACATGTCCACCCCTCCAATTCACATGAAACAATTGCAATACTAAAAATACAAATGAATGATTACTACCCGCTGCATGTATATGTTTTGCTAATGCATTTTTCATATTCCCTCTTCTCGTATCATATCTTCACCAATATGCTCTTCATGTGCATGATTAGTCTTCCCAACATAAACAATTCTACATGTGCTACAAGATGCTAAATATGCTACATTGGTATTACTACAATCAGCATAAAAATTAAATCTATTTAACTCTGTTTTAATAAATTTGTCTCTGCCTAGCTGTGTTAGCTGTTTTTTTTATTTTATTATACTGTTTAAGTTGTGTTAATCCAGCTTTTAGCATTTGTAGCAGTTTTCTCTTGAAGTTCCTTGTGTTATTGACCTATTCATTATTTAAATTTCCCACATTCCTCCGTAGTAGATTAGCAGCCATGGATATGCACTTCCTGACTCTCTCTGAGGCCAATCTGGTTGAGATGGGTATTCTGAAGCACTGCAGCAATTGCCTTATGTACACTGACAACCCACTTACTCTTAATAAAACAGATAACATATGTGAGAGGTAGAAATACACTGTAACACTGGCAAAAATGTCAAAGAACCAAAACTAATCCTGTAGAGGTTTTCAGTGACACTTTAATATACCAACTCCGAGATTGCACTACAGTGGGGAAAAGGATATATTCCCTCATCCCCACGAACACCCTGCTGGCCAAGGAAATACATTCAGTGTTCTAATTTTCACAGATTATGCATTTTGCTCTTCTTGTAGTTTGATATTTATGTGTCGCTGTAGTGGTATTTGCGGTTGTAAGCTTTCGTGCTTTTAATATAAACCTGACCTGGCATATGCAGGAGCTAGAGTGACCCAAGAAGTTCCTTACAAAAAGAATACAAGGTGTAACAAACTTGCCTAACACAGAGTGCCTTAAAGTCCTTTCCCTCTACTCAGTCTCCTATCTAATACTGAGGGGTGATCTATGCCTGGCTTACAAGACTTATGAATCTCCTGCATATTCTTAAGTCAAACATTACCAGAGATACAAGGTCTAAGGACCTGAATTTTGTCTGAGACTTAAAGAAAGACATTCTAGAGAGACAGATATGTGTCCCAGAGACCGCTCTTCCTGTGGAACAGGATTCCTATCTATGTTTTTCTATTACCCAATTTAAGTGCAATCTAGACTAGTGGATGGGGAATAGGAAATTTACACTGGGCCTGGCACCCATGTCCCTTGGACAGAGATAGCTTATAAATGCCTGGTCCTCAATCCTATTTGGATAAAGGACATCATTATTCTTTCGGGAAAAGTTGGACAGCCTTAGAAAGGCCCTCTCGGTCATTAGCATATTAACAATCTATGAATCATTTTTCTTTAAAACTCTGACATGCAAAACACATTATATGTTTACATAGCAATTGGGAAAATTGCCCCGCAGGTTGTGGCTACAGATGGGCCTTTCTTTGGGGGAAAGTCTGATGATTAAGTACTTGCAAAAAAAGGGAAGACCTGCCAAAACTCTATAAAAAAAGTGTCCTTTTTCTGGTTCAGCAAGTGCTCTAGACCTCAAGTTTACTATGTTCTGTGGACAAGGGCTTAGTTTAGAAAAAAATCAGGAAGTAGGCATTCAGGAATTATGCCCAAATATAATTATGCAGTTGTTACCTCTTGGTTTGCATGCAAGTGTATTTGTCTCTTTGGGAATTTAGTGTATCGTCATTTTTTAAAACAAGTATAAGTAACAAGTCTTTGGAGGTGGATATATCCTCCTTCACAAATACAATGACAAATTATATTGTTTTTGATGCAAAAAATTGTGTTGTTTTTGCTTTGTATTTTGTTGGTAAGAATGGCTCCATAAATACTCTTCTCAGAGCTGAAAATCCCTGCCAATGACATCATGAAAGACTGAACCCATAATTCTTCTCTACCTAACTACCTAAATTTATGTATTGCCCACTGTATTTTTGTGTTAAATATGGTTTACTATCAAAAAGATGAATGTGGATGCTCCACAGATGGAAAAACGAAAGACAGATGTCCGAATTTCTCTGTTGCCAGGCATTCCTTGTTCGAAATTCCTATCAGTGAATGCTACTGGGAATTTGCTGATATGAACTCAAAGTACTGGACAGAGAATGCGGTACATAGTGGTTTTGGACATTCATCCCTTTCCTCACTGTAATGCAGTCTTGGAGTTGGAATATATAGTTAGCAGGGGGTGTGGGGCTGCGGGTGCAGGGGTTCTTGCCCCCCCCCTGCAAAAATGTTATGTAAGGTATAGGGGTTTCATGTAAGTGTGCTCCTATACAGAAATCACGTGCTCTGTTCAGCAACAATGTTGAATCTGCTGAATTTGTCCAGACATACACTGTCACTTTCACTCTTTCCTTTGATGTTCTGACTGGGATTTATTTTTATGGGCAGCATTGTGATAGCAAACCATTAAATACATCAGAACTTGTTCATTACTTTCTAGAAAGACAAGTTGTCAACTAGATCTTGCAGATGGAACACCTCATACTGAAATTTGTCACATGGTGATGTAGTAACGAAACTGCAATGTAAATAAGAAACAGCTCCTTTATACAGGTAAGTTATGTTAGATTGCTCAGAATACTTTTCTATTCTATATAAATTACTGTCCTTATCTCCCATCCCCTGTGCCATTATGTGGTTGCAGTTATAGAGGCAGAACTGACTAAACAGTGGCACAAAAAAATACTGTAATATTTTTTTGACCAAATCCTTTGTGTCTCTGTCATAAGGGATCGGCAGGAAATTAATTGTAAAGCAAACATGACCAATAGAATTTAAACAACGCTTGAACATAAAAGTTCTGAAACCAGTAACTTGGTTTTGATCCCAGGATGGTAGTGTAAATATGTGTGGTTCTATATGTTTGAAGTAACTCCCCCATTAAAGTAGGCTCTGCACTACTGGAGCTGTCTTAACTGTTAAAGCTACACCGGTCTTTCTAGTAGGGCAGTACATGCAACACAGACATCCATTACATTTGTGTTTATGTTTATCTTATTTATGTATTTACTTCATTAACCAGATTGGTGGTTTAGTCCTAACACTCTTTTCAGTTATGTCCCAGACACAACGGCAATATACAAGGTTAACAATGCAAGAACATTTTCAAAGAACATATGTTTTGAAGAAAAAAAAATTCACATTTAACACTGAAAGGTATATAAGTAAATGGATGTACAAATAAACTGTAAACAAAGCAGTTTCTACACTTGTGGCTCTGATCTACTAAACTAAATATATTGGAACAGTAGTGATTTATGCCACCTTCAGATATTACAGCTACATGATGCCCCCTCACAACTTGCCAAATATAACCTCATCCAAGGTCACAGCACCACGGGTAGGATACATAACATTAGGGAAGTTGTTTCACTGTCTGCACATTTCTGCAAAATATTTTCATACAATTGACTTGATAATTTCCTACACTGTATAAATTATTTTAGAATTACTAGCTAGGAAATTGCAGATACTCAGGAGGCAACATCTTCACGGCTTTTGGCACTAAGGAGCAGTGTGGTAGCTCCTTGATTTTGCAGTCCAGAAGAATCATACCTGCAAATTTTACTTGCTTCAGGTCACTCACAGAATGTTAGGTTAAACATGAACTGTTGCAGTATCATTCTGAGCACATAAGCATGCACAGATATAACATTATGTTAATATTGCATGGGTGCAGTGTTAATCTAAGCATGCATTAATGCAGAGCAATTCTCAGCATGCATTGATGCAATGTTATCCTAAATATACACTGATATAGTTTTTTGCTAAGTATACTCTGACACAGTACTATTCTAAGCATGCCTTGATGTAGTGTCACTCTAAGCATGCACTGCTACAATAGCATGTAACGATGCACTGATGCAGTATTACTGTAAAAGTGCACCAATGCAGTTTTATTCTAAGCATACACTGATGAATTATGCTATAAATGCAATGATTCAGAATAAAGTTAAGTATACATTAATGTGATGTTATTCTAAGCATGCACTGAAGCAGTGCTCTTCCAAGTACTTCAAAACTTTACTAAAAGCGCACCTAAAAACATGCTGGCTATGCCCTTGCAACTCCCACTCTAATATCACCCAACCCATCCAACCACTACCTTTCTTTCCACCCCACTAACTACCTTGATTATAGCAAGTCCAGATGCTCATAAGCCTCGTACTTATTATATAGCAGGAACTTCTTATTGTAACATTTGTTAATGTCTGTTATGTACTTCACAGATAAAGATTCTAGTTGTCTACTGATGTACTATGTTCTTCATCTGTAAATATGTTTGTAATTAATTGCTATGTTAATCAAATTGTTACTCGCTATGTAATCCAATGTAAATACTGTCTGTTTATTTTAACTGTGGAGCTTTTCTCCCCGGGCCTCCGCTGAAAATGGACCTACACTCCCGGTCAACAAATGTAAATAAATAAGTAAAATAATAAATAAAAGTATGCACTGATGCAATGTTATTCTAAGCATACATTAGTATAGTATTATTCTAAGCATGAACTGATGCAGTGTTACTCTAAGCACACATTAATGCAGTGGGAACTAAACGCACTAATGCAGTGGCATTGAATTAATGTAGTGTTATGCTAAGTATGCTGTACTCTGCAGTTGTACAATGGCAGATATTGAATATTATTCTGCAAGGATAAACTGTTTAATACACAGTCATGTAAAAGTGAACTAGCTGCTAAACTCTCATTCCCAAAATGCTGACAATAAAGTCATGTCTAGCAGCACAGAAAGTTAGCAAGAAACTGCTTTTTTAACACAGCTGTGCTCCTTTTGACATTTACTATGGCCTTGCATTAAATAAGGAGAGGACAACATCAAAGACACTGTGCAGACAAAAAAACGTACTTTTGTATGGCAGGCACGAAACCTCTAACGATACTTATATAGGTAAACGATCCAAGGATGCAGCACACTGCATTTTTAGTCTTATGATCCTGAAATATTCAGTTTTAGTCCTGCAAAGCTGCTTTTGGGGTTTCTGCATTTGGAGAAATATCTTAAAGGATTTTCATATTTGATTTTGTATGGCTTACTGTTTTTGGTCCAAAGGCAACAGTTTGTAAGTTTCCCCAAACAGCATTGATCCTGCATACTTAGCTTAGTTTGATGCACTGTACATTAAATAAATTGTCATCAGTTATCTTTGCAAAGTATATTGTAAGTCCTTTGGACAGAGTATTTTTCCAGGGCTATAATCAGAACAGGCACTATCACAAAATATTACTATCATCCACCGCAATCCTTTAACCTCTGGCATGAAATGTATCTGCGCATCTTTACAGGGAAAGCAGTTTAAGATATCACAGTCACTAAGGGCTTTAATCACCTTAACGGTGCTGTGACTGACCTAGAAAAAGACAATGCTATTCCTATTGTTTGTAGAAGTGCAGAAATATCACCCCCCCACCTGAAAAATCATTGTGCTCTGAGTACTACAATCAGTATGTTATTGTCCAGCCAGGAATCATTGTTTTGAGTAAATGGTCAAATGCTTGGCAAAAATGCAATCAGTCTGCTAGTGCTACTGTGCATGATGTCACTGAAACATTGCAGCATAATGTCATATGAGCATCATGTCAATAAAATGCATGAATGCTGTATGCTGAAACCCCCCAGCAAGTGAAAGTCCAGGAAACTGCCTCCGTTACAAGTAGTTAATAGTTTACTGATTACTGCAGTGACTTTCTGAAAGCCACAGTATCCTTTTACTGAGCACTTCAGCACAAGTTCACTGTTTTCAAGAGCTGATAGAAATGTATTATACTGGCTCAAGATCTACAGCTTGTTTGTTTAATAATTCACGAATTTTACACACTTTCATTCTACGCAATTGTATGCCACAGTATTGCTGCAATTATGCTCTCATCACATAAAGTATCAGTGGCACTACATTTATTTAAAAAAATGTGTTTTTATGTATTGTATGGTGATCTTTAGTCCAGTTACTTTCTGATTGTGTCACCGGTTGGTACTTTCTGATGATGTCATAAAAGGGCAGACAGTGCACAGTTCAATACCTCTAGGTACAGAACTGAAGTCAGTCTCCCTATGTCATACACAGGTAGCAATATTCGATGCCACAGAACATTGCTATCTGTTTTCAGCATAGCCAAAACTTACTCGAGAACTTGGTGGCATAGTGCTCAACCATCCATCTCCACAATGCAGACCAATTGTACAAAATGTAGAACATATACTAAAAATCTTACTAATAACACAATTAGGATTCTCACAAAATACTTTATATGTGTTACTTTATAAATAAAAAAGCCATTTTTATGAATTAATTGGATTAAGTATTGTTTACCATGGATATCGCTTTAAAACGTTCTTAACACTAAATGTGTAAAAGACCTTTCAATTTGGAACTGCAAGGAACACAGACTTTTTAAGACTAAGAATTAGGAATGTTCCTCATAATGAGGTACTTGTGATACACATGCTTGGTGAAGAAGCTGAGTCCAGTTGAAGTTCTCCAGAGCAGCAGCTCCAACTGTTTGTCAGACCTGGTGTTTTTATCAGAGAGCCAAGTCTGACATACAGGTGCAACTGTGCAGGGACCTTGACTATCATAAGTACAGTCTGTCTGTCTAAGATGCGGCACAGGCTTCAGGATCCACTATTCTAACAAGGAATTAAACCTGTTTTTGAAAACAGAGCACAAGGAGCCATTGCCATAGGTGTTTGGGGATGTTTCACACTACACCAAACCATGCATGTGCAAAATCCCAGGTCTCCCCAACTCCAGAAGCCTGAAATCTGGCTTATTACCATATGTTGCCAGCAGTATCTAATCTAAGATAAACATGGAACTTCTGCCTTTCTAAGAATCTCATTGAATTTAATGAACATTTTGCATTCCAGCACTAATTCAGTTGATGTATCACATACAGACATTCTTTACTGAAAGCGCTGTCATTGCTATAATTCACATACCCCTAATTCTTATGTCTTTGACTGATCATCCCATGCTAGAAAGTTCAAAAGCTATTTTCCACGTTGGAATATCTATGTTATTACACCATATGACAAGCATTATACTATATTCTTTTCTGTTCCATTTCTCTTTCAAGGCTTCTTATTTCAATATTAATGCATTTAGTTAGTTATTGATTTATTGTCTGATTGACTGATTGAACTGCATTGTGTCATCTTATGTGTTGAACTCTGGTGTAGACTTCACAAAACATGCCTATCCAGTACATCTTGTTTGACCCCCACCAATTGCATCATCAAATGCAGGACCACATGACTCAGAGTCAGGAAGTATCAGTCAGCTGCTTAGCATACAGGAAATACAAACACACATTATTAAACTCAATAAATGTAGTACCAGTGAAGAAACTAAAGTTAAAAATTACATATTTTTAGGATCTGAAAAAAAAACACTTTATATGATGAGCATAAGTACTACAAAAAGAACAGTAAGAAAAGTGTTTGCAAGTGATGTCTAAATTTAGTGAATATAGCTCCATTGTCGCCTCATAGCAAGACGTTCTCCCGTTCCATTCTCAGCTAGACCGTCTTCTGTGTGGAGGCATATGTAAATGGGGCATGCCTTCGTTGAAGGTTGTGCGTCAGGGCTGGTAACCCGGTACGTAAAAATCCACTACCAATCATTAGCGGACTGGAGTTCCGCTGTGGCGACCCCTAACTGGGAAAAGCTGAAAGACACAAATGTAACCAGAGTCAACCAGTAAGTCTGTATATGATGACAACATAAATACAACAAGAACATCCGTGGTGGTGCAACGGTAGCATTGTTGCCTCACAGCAAGAGGCTCTCCCGTTCGATTCTCAGCTAGTGTGCGGGGAGTGCCTTCTGTGTGGAGCCTGCATGTCCTCTCCACGGGTTCAGTGGCGTTCCAAAAGACATGTGTGAATGGGCATGCCTTCGTTGAAGGATGGGCATCGAGCTGGCAACTCGGCACCATGAAAATCTACTGCCAATCATTAGCAGACTGGAGTTCCACTGTGGCGACCCCTAATCGGGAAAAGACGAAAGACAACAACAACATAAATACAACAAGAGGTGATAAAATACTTTTAAATATTATCTTTACACTATTCATTTTCATACATCATGTAATGAACAAAAAACAGTTTTGATAATGAATTAGCCTTTGTGACTTCTGCTTTAAATAATTTCCAAGGGACGCAAATAGGTGTAGGAAGTCATCCTAACTAGTATGCTATGAAGTAAGAGGTATTTTGAAGTTTTCCAGTTGCAGCCAGACCTCAATCAGCTGCAGTTTTTGAAGAATATAACTTTTAAAACTCCTGCACGGAAGTGCTACCATTTCAATAAGATCTTGCAATGCTTCACAATAATTTCAATATACAAAATATTATTTAATAATGAGGATAAAGTAAAAAAAAAATCAGACACAAAGATACATTTTCCACTAACAGTGAAAGAAAACAAGGAAGTGAAAACAAGGTTTAAATTAGAAGCAGATGGAGTAAATGTTTGTAGATAATCAAACAGTAAATGGGAGCAAGTTACAAAGTCAATGCATAGATGTGTAAACATGCAAAGTATGAGCCTAAGTGTATGAGTGCGTGCAATGGCAAATGCAGTGCTCTACAAGTTTCCAGAGTTCAATACTGAGCAAAGACAGAGAATGTGTGCAGAAAAAAGAACACAAGGTCATGTAGCAAAGAGAGGGAAGGGACAGCGAGGGTGAATAGCAAGGAGGGTGGGGGCACCAGCATGTTCACATGGCCAAATATATACTTTTCCTTTGTTTTCCAAGAACAGGAATAAATTAAGCTCAAGCACTGAGACAGGTATTTGGTACATCAGTCCTTTGCTTATGACTTAATGTACCAATCTCCAGTGACTGTTATTTTAAATAAGGGAATTTACATAGTAGTCTGAGTAATGATCACATTGAACATGTGGCAGTCACTGCAACATAGTGTCCCTTTGGAATCCATTGTCTGTGTTATAGCATTATTCAAGAAATTAGGACAGATGACATGGGCAGCGACTACTAACCCATAATGAGAAATGTTTAATGAGAGTTTGTGAATTAGGGAACATATCTCTTAACACTTCTGTAGCATGTTATAGCTGCATAACAATGTCTCACTGTAGAGACAAGCAAGCAACACTTATGTGAAGACATATGAACAACTGCACACCATACAGTTTTGTAAAGAATTACCCTTCATGCCTTCACATACACATTTCCATTTGCAAACCACTTGTCAATTCCCTTAGTGGTGCAGTGCAGTTATCCTTATCTGTTCATTTGCTACTTGCAATTATCTACTGTGACCATCTATTATACAGCCATAGAAAATAGCTGTATGGAAGGAACTGACATTTCAAATGCCCCAGCAGGCCATTCACACTTTATACTAGGATATCATTACTGTTAATTTAATTTCTGGGTATACTTCTGAGGTTAAAGCTGCAAGTCATATGAAAGCAAAATGATAATTATGGCCTGTTTTTATGTATCCTTAAGTGGCACTACCACCTCAGCTTTCCTTTATGACTATAACAACAAAATGATGTCAGCATAGATAACTGCAATATTTACATACACCTTACTTCTTTAGAAAAGCAGTTACTTACATTATGGTCTCAGTAATAAATGATCACATATGCTAATTTTCAATGTAGTATGTTCCACCTCTGAGACACAGCTGACAACTTATTAAACTGCATTAACTCATGGCTTTCTAACAGGCAACATAATGTAAACATTGACAACCCTTAGTCACATTGGGCTGGTGTTCATTCAGGGCTGCCATGGAGTCTATTTTAGGTCCATCACTTTTCAACATGATATTTTCCTTTCCTCCTACATATAAATATATTTGGGTTGCCAAATATGTGGATGATATCAAGGTAAGATCAAGTGTTATTAATGACACTGATTAGAGTACATTGATCAACTACATTTCTAGTGTACTAAAAATGCCTGAATAGGAAGAGAGGTTAAAATCAATTTCACAAATGCAGTTTCATGATTTTCGACTTCTGAAAATTAATCATGAAATCTTATTAAGGAACATTTCTATTAGGAGTACTTTCTTATGTATAGACATTGCTGTCTGCATGGATCCCAAGCTTAATTCTTCAGTGATCAAATTTAAATATGTGTTCAGATTTTTCAGAGGTTTTGAATCTGGACCTTCTGCTTTACTTAAAAAAATAATTTGTAATTAATGTTAAGCCAGTTAATGAGTCAAATGTTTATGTTTTGCTCTTATTCTAAGAATGATTTAATCCACCTTGAGGTAGTACAAAGAAAATGTAATAGGTGATTACCTGAAATTCAAGAGCTATTCTCACAGACTTCAACACTTGGAGATGGATTCCGTAAAGTTTGCAGATCTTGGTGCATTATGCTGATATCAGCACGAAGCTTGCAGACAACAGTGTTAATATGTAAATGTACCTCACTGAACTCAGAATACCTTGGAGCACAAGGGAGTATCACAGTAATAATGGCGCACTAAACAAACCTGCAAATAATCTGTAAGTAATAAGAAATTGTTGTCAAAGCACATTGTACATTAACAAAGTTACAGAAAGATTATCACCATTAAAGTATCCTGATAGTCTTACTTACAAATCACAGAATCTGCCAAGGTTAAAGACAACTACAGAATATAACTATAAAAAAGAAAGAAAGAAAGTGCCAACTATCCCAGTTTAAGCTGCATGGCGTTTGTACAACATATTTTAAGAAATCTAATAATACGTAATAAAACATAATCACCTAAGTGAAATTCGGAATAAGACTGAATCTAATGCCTTGTTTCAACATATCCAGAAGAACAATGGGTGCGGGTTTCCATTTTTAATCTTGGAAGTGCTTTATGATACTATCAGGGGAGGGGACATACATAACAGAATTAAAATAGCGGAAACTAAATGGATTGCAAATCTGCAGGCAGATAAACCCCCAGGACTGAATGGCTTGGTTCCTCTTAAGCCTATATTGAAGGGGTGGAGGCTCCCTAAATGATCCTAGATTGGCTGATTTAACTGAATGAATGAGCTTGGTAACATGGGATCTGAAGAAGGTTTTAAGACCAAAAACGCTTATCCCATTTCAATATTTTACGTTTTACCTATTTGATATTTCATGGTTTTAATTTGTTTTATTAAATAAACCTCTGTCCATGGTGTAGCAGCTCTTCGTATTATCGGATTTTTTTTTTGATAAAGCTGCCTTCAGCGATCAGGCACCATCTCTTTACATACCCCCTGATTTACTAATCTTCCATGCAGGACTAGTCTAGTCCTGCACGGAAGCACCCGTTTAGGAGCAGGACAGCAGTGTGCCATGCACAGTAATGAAGACATGTTGCCTGAGCTCCCAGGCTTACATGGAGCATGTACGAGTGCAGGGGGTGTGTCTGAGAGCATAGCTCTCAGAATAAATATGCCCCTGCAGTGTTGAACAGCAGAAAGTGGAAATAAATGAGCGAGACTGCTCACAGGTGTCCACATATCCCCACCTACAGTCCCCCATGTGTACAACAGCAACAGGATATAAAATTCAAAAAAGAAGAAACCCCTGTATTGTTTTCTAAAGCTCCGAGTACACCTAACTGTAGGTGACCGGGTGTGCCCCTTGCTTAGCTACGGTTAAAGCAACCTAAAAGGCTGAAGAGGATAACAAGTACGATATATGCAAATGAAGCATCTCAGCAATAGTGTAGTGGGCAGAGCGTTTGCCTAATGAGCAGGCATTCCCAGTTCGAGTTGCAGTGCAGCACATTCAATTTTCCATGTGAAATTTGTATATAAGCATCATTCTGCTGTATAACCTACTAAATAACATTTAAATGTGAATTGGAGTACTGCATTAAATGCACATGTGAAGTGTCAGTGTCATCATTTATAATGCACTAGTAAGCAGGTGTAAGGACAAATAAGCTGTAGTAAGCATAGATAAGCAGTAGTAAGTGTGTTTAAGTGTGTTTGCACAGGGGTAAGCATTGCCTACACAGATTAATCAAAGAAAAAGCTAACTGAGTGTAAGAAACTGCACCCGGAGGTTAGCATTGATTAGCTCTGCGCAAATCCTCGCACACCCGCTTACAACCGCTCAAAATTCCCTTTATCACTCTGTATCCAACGGCCAGTGTTCTGCCCAGCAACAAAATATACAGCCTCTGCAAGGCCCGAACCCAGGACCCGGCACACCATACACAACGTGATTTGCCAGTAAGCCATGGCAGATGTACATAACCCTGTTGTTTTCACAAACATATCATCCAGCACAATCTGTCAACAGTACAGGAAATGTAGTAATATCATAACACACAACCTCTTAATGCAAGAATTCCGGACAAAGTGTGCCAAACTGTGGGTACAAATAGGGATATCTGTCAAATACTGCTCTGATACACTTAAAACATTGCTCGTTACACAGTTATATGTACTAAAACACATATTTTAAAGGAGAGAAGTCTGAAACACAAAACTGCCGGCACGAGTGATTGACTTCAATCCTAAGATCATCCATGTCAATTGCCAAGAGAATGAGGTACAGGCCAAAAATATAAGCCGAACATGCATGGACATATGGACAGATATATATCTGTAAATGCAGACAGACAGCTATAGGGATATATATATATATATATATATATATATATATATATATATATATATGTGTGTGTGTGTGCATGACTCACAAATAATCATATAGCATTAATTGCATATAGATATGTTCATTGTATATATATATATATATATATATATATATATATATATATATATATATATATATATATATATATATATATATATATATATATATATATATATATATTTGGGGGTTTCACATATATAATTATGCAGATATACATATATATATGGATCTAAGACTGTTGAACGAAAGCTCAACAGTCCGAATCCAACATCACCGAACACACTTTAATGAAAGCGCATTTACTGAAAAAGCACTATCATTAAAGTGCATAAAAAAAAAAAGAAAAGAAAAAAACAGCACAAAAGTGTTTATGCAGGGGGGGCTATGCCTCCCTGCACCCCCCACACCCCCCACTTTAATATTCTCACTCCAAGATCGCACTACAGTGGGGAAAAGGAAAAAATTCCCTTACCCGCACTGTAGTACGATCTTATCAACAGTCATTCCTCCACGACTCCCTCTGGCTGCAGGCATACATACGTGAAAGTGCTTTTTCAGTTAAAAGCACTTTCACGTAAGTATGCCCGGCCATTAAGCCTTCGGTGAAAAGTACCGTCGAGCATTAGTCCTAGACCTATATATATATATATATATATATATATATATATATATATATATATATATGTGTGTGTGTGTATACAGATAGAAATGTGTATAGCATTTCCACATGGGAACAAAATCCTGAACCACTCATTACAACATAACAGACCATAAGGACTGTTAATGGGGGTGGGGCTCAAATGAGGGACACCTGGTAATTAATGCTATCCAATATCCAGCACATGCAGTACTTGACTTCAGGATCCCCCACAACACAGCTACAATGCTTTAACAGTAATCCAATTCACCTGTACATGTCAGGGCAATATCTGTAACATATCATGCTGAAAAGTCATTCTACCGTAGGGAATGTACAATGTGGAAGGGGAACATATTACAATGGTACAGATATGCACACACATCTATATATATGATATATATATATATATATATATATATATATATATATATATATCTATAGGTACATACACATCTACACAGATAAAAGGTATTAGAAGCCATACATATGTAAAAGTAGTGTGGAAGTACTGGGTGGAAAGTATATCCCTCAGCCACAAGCCCTGCAACTGGTACCTGTGACATGTGTAGTGTGGCAACGATTCCCACAAATGGGAATACTTACATTAAACATATACCCACTCACAATTCAAAGGACATGACATTACACACAGGTATGCATACACAAAAAACCTTTATTTGTGTACTATACAATAATGTATACCATTACTTACAGCACATAGAATTTGAAATATTTAATCAGTGGTGGATGCAAGGCCCACACAAAACAGTAGATGCAAGCAATGTGGATATATAACATACTATGCTGTCCAGGCCAAGGCCTTCAATTAGTACAACAATAGACAAAGGATTTGCCTTCAAGATAAGTAACAATCAGCAATTACAGATGTAGTTCAGCCGCCTCCAATTACACCCTGTAGTCAAGCCCTGGGGGAATTGGATTAGTTGTGGTAATGTCAATGTATCTGTCACATGTATGGACCCTGACCAACACATTTTGTGGGAGTCCACAATATGACTGGGATGATAGCAGGAATGCTAGCAGTAAATAATGATAGGCCATTACCTAACAAACCCTAATTGTATCACAGCAGGACAAAGCCTGCCATATATGTGCAGGACAGAGGCAGGAACACAGGGCCATACTTGCAATATTGCTGTTACACACCCTGGAAATTGCTGGTGTTATAGGATTTGTTGCAACATACCCTTATGCAAAAATAAGACATCAGAAACACAAATGGATGTAGCCATGTGCTGATAGCATGCAACAGACAGATTGCCAGTGATATATCTAGGACATGACCTGTGTGGTGCACAGGCAAAAGCAAAGAGACAATCCACTGGCCATCATGTGGATAGGCCCACAGTTGAGAGCTATGCAGACAGACTGCATTCCATTCTAAACTACTATGTACACGCAAACACTGCAAGACCAGCAATATACAATGCACATAACAACACTACTCACTCTGTCCGTAGGTCTGGAACCTCATACAAATGTGTAGTTGGCCTGTGTCTGCAAGTCCTGCTGCAAGAGGTATTGCAACCTGCTGTCTGTAACACTGCTGCCCACATACAGGAAGGATGTCCTCTATACTGGAAAGGTTAAGGGACAATGCCCACATGAGTCAATAATTCATAGTACTGGCTTGCCATGACAGTGGTTATCTGAATCACTACACAGCAGGCTGCATGCAGTTAGCAACTGTTGCACACTGATTGGTGCAGAGCCCATCACCTGATCATGTGCATCACCTACAAAAGCCATTCTGCAATCCATTCAAACCAGCTCAATTACACTAGTGGAGAGAGAGAGAGAGAGAGAGAGAGAGACAGACAGACAGAGACACACACAGAAAAAAAATGCCACCAACAGAAAAGTATCACAGCCATCAGAAAAAAAGGTATGTAAAACATAAATGTATATAATTTAATGTAGTATGTGGTATATATTAATAGGATGTATGATGTGGAATGTTTGATATGTACCATCTGTAGTTGTCCCTGTAATGATGTTCTGCTGAACAACTGCTCTGGACAATACTGTCTGTCCCTGTAGGCAGTGGGACATATCCACCAAATATGCAGATCATCAATGAATGACAAAGATGTAAGCCATAATATCTGTGTTTGGTATGTTAGTGTGGGCAATAGCTGGTGGTGGAAGTACTGCCGTCATGATAGACACATGGGTGTCAGAGCACACCACTTGCAGGACAGTCATGTTAATGTGTAATGTAGCATGCACAAATGCCATAGGTGTATAATAGGCTTACCAGCAATCTCTCACCATATATACCACCATAATGTTAGTCTGTGTTCACATATGACACCTGTCTGTGTTGCAGCAAGGCAGAACATTGCAGCTGTGAATGAAAGACAGTTACAGAATGTGGACCAGATGTCTGTATGCACCCCACATATAGATTTATTTATTTATTATTTATTTTACATTTGTTAACCGAGGGTGTCTGACTGAGCCGAAAAGACCCTTTTTCAGTAGAGGCCCGGGGAGAAAAGCTCCACATAGAAAAATTACAGATACATTTAGTTATTTAGACATGATCAGTATACACACAAATTACAAAAGACATGTTTTTACAGTGGTATGCAGCACATTAACAGTTACAGTGGAGAGAACAAACAAAAAAAAATAATTTAAAAATAAAGGTAATTAATAGATTTGTGGTGTACAGCTGAAATATGTAACATTGGTAGAATACATACATAGTACACAGGTACAGTACATACATTGCAGATTAGCCAGTGTTTGTGAGTAAGATTGAAAACTATTATCA
Source organism: Protopterus annectens (assembly GCF_019279795.1). NCBI lineage: Eukaryota > Metazoa > Chordata > Ceratodontiformes > Protopteridae > Protopterus > Protopterus annectens. The sequence goes on from NC_056728.1 coordinate 738,652,904, forward strand.
AGTACTCTAGGTTTAGTATGTGTACCTTATCCGCTTTCACTAGCCTGGGGAGCAATCATGGCACTGCTAACTTTGCTTGAGATGTTGCCTGATGAGGTCTTTAAAGGAGGCTTTGGATGATGTGTTTTGAATGCTAGTAAGGACAGAGTTCCATTTTTTAGCCACTGAACTACTATATAGTGCATCTCCAAAGCTATTGTACCTGTTGGTGATTTCTAGTAGTAGTATGCTTGATGATCTAAGAGGCCTTTTGGCTGAGTGATGTTGTACTAGGTTTTTGAGAGCAGAACACTTATTGGGGAGATAATAGATAAAGTGACAGAGGCAGAGCTGATTGTAGTTAGGAGGTTGGGCAGTTCAAGCCAGTAGTTAGGAGGTTGGGCAGTTCAAGCCAGTGGAGCTGGCTCAAAGTAGTACAGTGATGAGTTCTATATGAGCAATTTGCAGCAAAGTGGGCAATTCTGTTATAGCAGGCTTCCATTTTACTTAGTTCAGTTTTGTTGAGATTAGTCAGAATGGGAGATGCATAGAGTGGGGTAGATAGAAGTTGGGAGCGAGCAATGGCTGATCTTGTGTTGTTGGTAAGAAATGGTTTGATACGGTAGAGTGATCCCAGTTTGGTATGTACTTTTTTAATAGTTAAGTTGAGATGACTATCAAATTTTAGGTGGGAGTCTATGGTTATTCCCAATAGCTTAGCCTGTGCCACTGGAGCGATTGGAGTAGCATTTGTGGAGTAGATAGTGAATTGACTGTTATCAGTGTTTTTGTTAGAACTGGTTATAATCATAAGCTGAGTTTACTTTGGATTGAGGATAAGTTGGGCTTTGGTAAGGTAGTTTTCAACGTCAGAGAATGCTAGTTGAGTTGTTTGCAGGAGGGTGGGAATGTTTTGTGCAGCACAGATTAAGGTAGTATCATCTGCATACTGAATGATAGATGCATGCTGTGTGGAGGTATGGAAGTCATTTGTGAAGATTGTGAATAGTAGTGGTCCTAAGATAGAACCTTGTGGGACACCTATAGTTATGGGCAGCTGAGGAGAGAGAGAGACTTTTCCCATTTCACAGTTTGGTACCTGTCAGTTAAGTAGCTTTGGAACCAGGTAAGAGTGGAATTTGATAGGTGATATTGGTTTAGTTTGTTTAGCAGGATTTGGTGCGAGACTGTGTCAAATGCTTTGGACATATCCAAAAAAAGAGTTGACACCTGCAGGCCTTCATTTTTGAGACAGTTTACTGTGTCTGTGAAGCAGAGGAGGGCTGTAGTGGTACTATGGGCAGGCATGAAACCATGATGAGTAGGTGACAGGATGTTGCTGTCTAGGAGATATTTTAGCATCTGGGTAAGGATGCATTTTTCAAGGATTTTGGCCAGGGGGGAGAGTAAAGCAATGGGTCTGTAGTTATTAAGTTCAGTGGAGGTCCCGCCTTTATGTATGGGTGTAACATAGGATATTTTCCAGAGTGTGGGCACATAGTTTTCAACAATTGATCTGTTTATGAGAGTGGATATTGGGATAGCAATAGCATCTGCTGTGAGTTTCAAGAAATAGCTGGGGAGTAGGTCGGCTGCTGTTGATGAGGTTTTTAATTTGTAGAGCACGCTTTTGATTAAAGTGGTGGAAACTGTTTTGAGGGTAAAGCTTGTATTAGTGTTCTTATATATATATATATATATATATATATATATATATATATATATATATATATATATATATATATACACAGAGCTAAGTATATTTTTCTGGCACTTCAGAGTTGTGTACTGGTAATTGTTACTTGACTAATTTTATATCATTGCTGGCTGACTTCAGAGTTGTGCACTATTTTTGCTTCACTGTATAGTTATCTCTGCTGAAGGTGTTGCTTTTACCCACCCTCCCTATTCCTGTCTTGTTTAAATTTGGAGGCTTTTGCAGTTGCCTGCCCCCACTGTAGATTTGATCTGGGACACTCCCCCCAGTCCCATCTCTTTACCTCATTCTACCTAATAGATTCTTTCTGCACTTGTTTTTAGTCATTTTTAATTTAACTGCATTTTTTAAACTGTTTGGTCTAACATTGCTACATACTCAAGTGTGCTAGCTTGCACTGCATTTGAATTGTTTTTACTGCTGTTTGAGCTACTTTTCTGTATAAAAACAAATCTAAGCCTGTTTCCTACCATTCCTGTAACTAGTGTAGTCCAGATTCAGATTTGCTGTATCCAGGACTGTTTGTAAGCTTCTGAGCCCCCCCCCCCAAGCTTTCTGTGTTGAAGGGAAGCCTTCTAACTTATCAGTGGGAGTGGTAAGCACTAGGTAACCTGTCTACCACATAAGGAGTGGTTCTGGCCCAGAAATTGTAGTTACTGGCCGTTTGGGCAGTTTTTCCATCTCTCTCAACTTTCTGATTTAAAAGCCTGCATTTGCACTTGTTTCCCCCCTTTCCCATAACTAGTTTAGTCCAGATACAGATTCTTAGTTTTAGCACTTGAATTTGCTTATTCATGATCAGCACTTGTTCAGAACTTATTGTAAGCACTAAATAAGCTACTAATTACTACAGCACTCAACCTTCCTCATTACCTAGAGGAAAACAGTTTTGGTACTTACCTTCCTCACTTGCTTAGAGAAAAACAGCTCTTGTACTCACTTTCCTCACTTATCTAGTTAAAGTAAATAGTTTTTTATTCAGGCATGTCCAAGGATCAGCTCCCAGTGTTCTCTCCTGTCTATCTGATGAATCTGGGCATCTTGGAGCAATGTAGAAATTGCCTCATGTACACAGACAACCCTCTCCTCCTACCACCCAGTACTACAACCTGTGAGAGATGCACTTATCTAGCCAAACTGGAGGTAAAGCTCTCTCCAACCAAAACTGAACTTGACAGTCAAGAGGAGAGATAATCACTTGCACCACACCACACTCATCACATAGTCTCACTAAATCTACACCACCAAAATCCACACATAGAAACACAAAAACATTTGTTGAGACTCTCAGTAATAATCTGCCCAAGCAACAGAGACCTCCAAAGCAGAAATGCAAGCAACCTCCACTCCTCAATACAACCCAAATGACACATAGCCCACAGACTCAGTGTGTTACTCAACCACAGCCAATAAGGCAAAACAACGTACCCAACACACTAGACATAGGTGACTCTATAGTCAGGCACACTGATGTCCCACTCACCAGGCTAAACAAGGAGAAGGTTACTGGCAGCTGCGTGTCAGGTGCCAGGATCCGCCACATAACCCACGCATTTAGGTCACTCCACAACAAGTACAAATATGACTCTGTCATTGTCCATGCTGGTGTGAACGACTTGAGACGTACCTCCCTGGACTACATGAAAAGAGACATGGAAGAGCTCTCTGATCTTGTAGCCCAGGCAGGTATGACCGTACCCCTGAGTAGCATTCTGCCATCACCCAGAATGATACCGCAGTACAAGGACAAAATGATTGACTTAAACAATTGGCTAAGCTTCTGGTGTCATTCTAAAGGGATCCAGTATCTGTCTGCCTGGAATGACATGGTCGACAGACCACGATGCTTTGCCAGAGATGGTCTGCACCTGTCATCCCGGGGATTCCAGATACTGGCTAAGGTTCTTGCCTCCCCTATAGTGTCTTTTTTAGGCAAGGTTCAAATGACAAATTCACCACCATAACAGGAACAGGCAAGCAAAAACTGAGGGTGATACTACTCAATGCTAGAAGTCTAAATCTCAAAATGCACTCATTCAAGGCATTCCTTAAAATGGAGAACATTGATATCTGTGTAGTGACTGAGACCTGGTTCAAGGCTTCAAAGAGCACCCATGCACTACCAGGCTATTAACTCTTACCACACGTTTCGGCCATGTAACCTGGACCGGAACATCAAAGGGGGAGGTGTGTCCATATTCATTAAGGATATCCACACCTCCAGGCTAGTTGCTCAGCATAATGCATCCAAGGTTATCCAAGTGAAACTAACTCTGGGCAAAACTGCAATCCAAATTGTAGCTTGCTACAGATCCCCCACCACGCCCCAGGATTCCCACTCCTCTTTTTTTGATGTACTGGAAAATATTAGGGTTCAACCAAACACCCTAATAATGGGGAATTTCAACTACCCCACCATTAACTGGGAAAACTACTCATGTACCAACTCCTTCGCTCAAACCTTTCTGGAATTCATAAACTCCAATGCCCTGGATCAACTTATCCACACCCTCACCTGGGGCAACAATATCCTAGATCTAGTCATTACCAACATGAGTGACCAGTGTTCCACACCTGAAGTCAACGCCTCATTGGTCCGAGCCGACCATAACCTAATCACCCTAGATATCCACATCCTTCCCCCACCCCCCATTTAGGAAACCATAGTAAAAAAATTCTCCAAAGCCAACTTCATGCTTCTTAAGACAGAAGTGGTGAACTTCATGACACCCATGCAGATGAACCATACAGTTACAACTACTGAATCCTATACAATCGCACTTTATAAGCACTTACACGAGTGCATGGATTGTGCTATCCCAAACAGAACCAAGATGCTATTCTCCAAAAAAAGGAAGCCAATCTGGTGGTCCCCTGCCATAAACAAACTGTACAACAGAAAGAAGAAACTGTTGCAAAAGAGAGTAAAATTCCATGAGAGGAGGAGCTCCCTGGTCAGCCTCAGTAAGAAGCTGCGATCCCTGATAAAATCCTTCAAAGTTAGTTAGGAAAACAACATCACCACTAATTCTAAAGACAACCACAAAGCATTCTATAGCTATGTCAAGAATCTCAATGGCAAAACTCAGATCTGCTCTGAGTTACAGCACAATGGCACTAAATATACAGACTCAACTAATATTGCCAACATCCTGGCAGATAGGTTCAGTGCTAACTTTACCCCCCTCTCACCCCCTAAAGGGCCCATCTCTATACTGGAAGAATGCAAAGTTTCTGTAATCATGGCTGCACAGGTAAAAACCAAGAACACAGCATCCATAGGACCAGACAACATCCCAGGCTGCATTCTGCAAGAACTACAGAACTAACTGGCACCCCACCTAAGTACCATGTTCAATCATAGCCTCACCTCAGATTTTGTGCCTGTTGAATGGTGCACAGTGACTGTTATCCCACTCCACAAGGGGGGGAGCCACCACGGACCCTGGGAACTACTGCCCCATTAGCCTGACGAGCCTGGTCTGCAAGGCCATAGAACGTATCATCATGGAACTTATAAACAAAGACATTGGTAATCTCCAAACTCTGGACCCCACCCAGTTCAGGTTTGTAAAAGGCAGATCATGTCTCCTAAACCTGATAGACATCTTTGAAGCAGTCACCAAAGCTGTAGACGAGGGTAAGGTGGTTCACACAGCCTATCTAGATCTTGCCAAGGCTTTCAACACTATCCCCCACTCTGGAATTATAGATAAACTCACTAAACTAGGTATAAATCCCTATGTTACAAGATGGGTTGCCAACTGGCTCACTTACAGAATCCACACTGTGAAAGAAGTAGACTCCAAATCTGACTTCAGACAAATAACAAGTGGAGTACCACAGGGTTCAGTCCTGGGTCCTCTCCTGTTTGGTATCTACTTCTCTGAAGCACAGGATAACACGGAAAGTCTTTGGCTAACGAAGTTCGCAGAGGGCTGCAAACTAGGAGCCATAATCGAAACTCCTAATGATGTGGGCATCCTACAAAAGGGCCTCACTGAGACAGATGCCTGGTGTCAAAGCCATGGCCTCAAGCTCAATGCCGAAAAGTGCATTGTCATCCCCTTTGGTAAAAATTCTGTACCCATAAACTATAACATAGGCAGTAGTATACTTAACACCAAAAGTGTGATAAGAGACCTTAGGACACAGGTGGACAGTAGTCTGTCCTTTGATAATCACATTGCCACAGTAGTCAGGAAATCCTTCTAAGTGGCACACCTCATCACAAAAGGTTTCTCATCCAGAAAAAAAGAGGTCATTGTTCCCCTCTACTCATCACTCATTAGACCCATTATAAAGTACAATGCCCCTTTTGGTATGTACCTCACAAGACATCTACAACAACTGGAAAGGCCACAGAAATACCTCACAAAGAGGATTACCAGCCTCAAACAGATGCCCTATGCAGACCATCTCAAAAAACTCCAGCTTTACTCCATTGCATATCACCTACTCAGAGGTGTTCTCTGCCTAACATACAAAGCTATGTCAAACCCAGAGCTGTTGGACATGCTCCACTTAAGGAAATCCCAATCCCTCCAAGCTACATGCTCTAGGGACCTAAACCTTGTCACCACAATAAACTAAACATGCCAGAGGGATAGAGTCCTGTCCCAGAGACTTCCCATACACTGGAACAAACTAAGTATCTATGTCAAACAAAGCTCCTCATTAGCACTCTTCAAGAAAAATCTTGATGATTGGATGGGAAATAGGAAATTCACCCCGGGGATCACTTCTGTGGCTCTGCTCGACAGTGGCACAGGATAATACTTTTCTTGGGTGGCAAAAGCCAGGGTACCTTTTTGGCTGGGCTTGTACAGGCCCTAGGGCCAATAGCCTAGTACCTTCCTATGAACCTATTTGTGTTGGGGGGATAGTGAGGAAGGAACTGTCCTGTGATACTAAGGATAGAATTGAGTTCACAAAGTGGGAGTTGACTTGTGTTTCTGAGCCCGAGTGTTAGCCAGGGTGAACGGAGCGGGGCAGAGCAGACCAAGAAAAGAGTAAAAAGTAAGTATTACTTTACAAATCTGAACACTTTAAACAAATTCCAGAGGTCTAATGGCTTACCAGCAAGCAGAATGCAATTGCTGAAGAGCACTTGTGTCCTGGTGGGAGACTAGAAATTTAAAAATGGCTCCATGCTCAACAGGATTCTAATATAGACTTAGTATTGGGGGAGGAAGATAGCACAGGGGTGTAAACCAGGTGGAATGCAAAGAAACCAGAGAGGCAGTTGGTGGAAATTTATCAGTGAAGGCCTCAGATGGGGTAAGTAATAATTCAAACTACCTGTAAAGTGAAGGAGAGAAGAGACAGCAAAGTTTATTAAGGTTGGGAGTGTGTCTTCACATTGACTTGCTGATTAGTAACCAGTATATGCACATATTAAAGTAGGGAGATACATTAGCAACGAAGGGGCATGTATACAGATGCAAATAAACAGGTGGGCTTCCAAGTGATACAAACTAAGGCAGAAAGCACTGAGAGGGCTGCTTGATGGTTAATTTAGTCACAGGGATCTGAATTAAATGTATACTGTCTATTGGACAGTTAGGATTACTGCACTAGCTGGGGGGGGCACAAGGCTACAACAGTCAGTTTTATTAGCACGCTGAGAACTACTAAGAAATACTGCTAATGTTTTAGCTTCACTCTCATAAAACATACAAGTAGAATGCCTGGGTGGACTGACCCTGCTATTGAGGCTCAAAATGTATATCCTTGTCTAGTTTTGCAGTACTGATTCCTTCTTATACTGTATGGGTAGGGTGGTAGGCGCAGACTGCAGATTTGCTAGATAAATATCTGTGTGATATATAATGAGACGTGTATGTCTACAGGTACACATACACTCATGTAGATATAGGTATATCAACAACCTACAAGATATATCTACACATATATGGACATATGTATATATATATCTATATATATATATATATATATATATATATATATATATATATATATATATGTCTATATACACACACACACACACACACATATATATATATATATATATATATATATACACACATATATATATATATATATATATATATATATATCTAGATATATATATATATATATATATATATATATATATATATATATATCTATATATAGTGGCACTGACAATGTCATGCAGTTGAAATAGTCTGTAACAGTCCAGCAAAGATAGTGTCCCCACAGGGAACATGGCTAAAAACACACAGCACAAAGTGAGGCACAAACACATTGCACAAATCTTGGTACAATACAACATATGTCCCAATGGTAGATAAGCAGCCGACATACCAATTGCATTCTGTGAACAGTTTGTTGTAGCTGATATGGTGGGGGGAGACAAAGATGTGTATTAAGAACTATGGTAACCCTGCTGTATGAGTTGCTCAGACCTGTTTCCATCTTTATATCTTCCAGGGAAGATGGCCCACATATGTTTGCCAACGTACAGTGCTGCTGAAACTGAAGTCATCATTGGACATTTGGTACAGCACTATGAACAGCTGTTTGGCTGAATAGCCATGATCAGCAGGACAGTACCGTCCTGTGAAATAATCTAGTCCACAGGGTCAATGATGTCGGACTGCAGAACCACAGCTATGAGTAGGTCCGGCATCATTGCACCAACCTGCTTTGCCATGTACATCAGCATGCAGCTGCCATATGGGGTGGCTACCTCACAACAGGGGGGGAACCCATCCATACACCCCTCACCAGTGTGGAGGAGCTTCTCAGCAGCCTTGTGGCACCCGCCTGCCTGCAGCACCAACAACTGACAGGGTGCATTGTGGAGATGAGTGCCACTGACACACCAGCTGAGGAGCGTGCAGGTAAGGCCCCAGGGCACATCAGTACACCACTCTTGTGTATGCATCTGCATCTGTACAGGTACATCATGCAAATCTGAGATATCATATACATAGTCTGTTGCTGTGTAGTAGTAATACACAGTTGTGGATAAGTTGTAGTATTGTGGACTTCTACTGTTGATGTAATGTAATGCAGCACTCACCCTTTATGAATGCTACAGCTGTGGCCACTGACATTAACTTTCTCACACTCTTATGTAGGTCCCTCCAGGATACCACCATGGCAGCAGCCTGTAGCCGGTGAGTACAGTTCATGTTCATGCATGACAATACACTGGGCATGTAATAGCTATGGGATATTCCATGCACACATCTAACACACCTACCCATACTGCATGCTGTACATGTTCACATTTTGTTGCTGTGAAATGCACTGTATCACAGTAGAGACCATGCTGGGGTATTGGAAGGGAACAACAGACACATGCAGGATAACTAACATCCTGTCATTCTGCAATGTGTCCAAAGGGATGAGAAGTATGGCAGGACACACGCCCTACAGTAAGGACATGTGTGAAACAACACGCTCATGGCTGTATCTGCACACAATCAGGTTAAGTAACTGTGGCAGATGTAACCCTGACCCCACTGCAATAGTGACAGCAGTGTGTGCACTCCAAGGGATGTGCACATGAGTAGACCATCAATCATGCAGAGTTCTGGGACATGTGTAGGTCACCACCCACAGCCGTGGTAAGTTCTGCTGGTTGTCAGTGTAATAGTCTTGAACTGGTCATACATGAACTGATGACGGTGTGATCTGTAAAGCAGACATTAGGCATTCACAAATTATATCTGTTCACATATCATCTCAGGTATGAGTTGCTCTAACACATAGGGGATGTCAGCATTGGAGTTGACATAACTGACATAGTACTACATATGCAGCAATGGTTTGTACACCTGTGAGGTATGGTGTACAGTACAAGGCAGGGTGCAGAACAGGTCCACAGTAACACTTTGTACATGGGTGCATTGTTAACATGGGGAAGGGACATCACCTACCAACACAGCCCATACATCACACACATGTATACTGCCACTACATGAAGTCACTATAGTTGCACTGCATGTTGTTGAGCACCATATGTAAAGCACGCTGACAGAAGGGTAATGGGAGGACAAAAGTTGTGCAATGCCACATGTAGGTGTGTGTGATTGTGTCTGTAAGTGGAATCTGGTGGAGTGGAGTGTGGTCGATGCATGTCAGATGTGTGTGTACATGTGTGTCTGTTTGTGTGGGTGTCCATATATGCACAGACGATAGTGGGATTTATCACATTGCAGTACTTCTCCTTGGGATTGTGCTGTATATGTACTTGGAGTGACACATGAGACACCAGGACAACCTGTCTGATATGTGAACACAGGACAGCTGATAGCATAACAAGGTCTGTAGCATGGAACATGCATTGGGAGGGAAAATACATACCAGGTGTACACATCATATTGCCAGCAGCAGATAGATAACCAGCTTCCCACAAATGCAGTACTACTAATGCAATGGAGAATTACCAGAGCAGATCTGTGAGTGTACCCAGGTATTACTGTTGTCCCCATGATGGGTTGATCGTGCAGCAGATGTGGCATGGACTGAGCAAGACTGTAGTATGAGACTCCGGTGTGTGACATATGTAGTGAATGTAGCAGCCCCAACCATATGGGGCCATGTACACCATGACTGGACATACACAGGGTAATACCGGATGACAACATTGAGGCCATGTACAACCTACTCCACCCAAGTCAGGGAGTTGATGGAGTAACAGGTCATATGTTGTGATCACAAGTGTAGGCATGGAGAGAAATAATATGTTAATGGGTAGTAGTAATGAGTGTATGTTAGCATGTGCCATGCAGGATGGGGGACATATGTAACTGAATGTGGGACTGACTGTAAGCCCAGGAAAAGGGAGGTAATAAAGTGGACTGTCAGTGTGTGTGGGTGTACGTGTGTGAGTGTGTGTGTGACTGTGTGTGCATGTGAGACTGTGTGATTGTGTGTGACTGTGTGTGTGTGTGTGCATGTGTTTGTGTGAGTGTGTGACTGTGTGACTGTGTGTGTGTGTGTGTGTGTGTGTGTGTGTGTGTGTGTGTGTGTGTGTGTGTAAATGTGTGCACTGTTATGCAATGCTGTACAGGTCTTAAAATGTGTATTTGTTTCCCCTACAGGTGGCAAGGTAGGTCAGTGTCCCGCCTTCATGAAAACTGAGGTAGGTGTCTGTACAGACACCGATGATGATGACGGTACTGTTGAGGCACAGGTGGGGTTGTCAGAGGCCGACATTGAGCCATCATGTGTCATCACCCTCCTAGCCACCCCAAGCCCGCACACAGTTACAGTGCCCCTACAAACCCCATCACAAGTGGCCATAGCAGAGGGACAGTTGGCGGTTGGTACCAGTGACCAGGAAACTGTTGTGTCCATGCCAACTGTGTTGGGTCACAGTTGGCATAGCCAGATGTCTGGCAGGGCACCACATCGGCAGATGTACCTTGGTGCTCATGGGAGGGTCACTGGTCTTCATGCCCCTGGCAGAGGCACCACAACTGGTACCACCAGGAGCATGTTTCAGGCCATAATGGAGGCACAGGCATGTACGGAAATGTACACCAGACATTGCCTAAGGCTGCAGAGGGCTGCTTTCTCATCTGTAAGTGGCAACCTCTATGAACTTGCTGCTGCCCTCCGTGAACAGACCAGTGGTGGCTGGTGACTTCAAATCACAGGGGGGCTGCAGGAGACAGCTGAATGGGTGAGGTCAAGGGGAAGGGGTGGTCACAGAAAAGAAGGGGGAGGCACAAAGCCACAAAAACTAACTTTAATTAAAAACCATCATTATGAAAGTCCAATCAAGACAAAAATAAGTGTAGAAGAATAAAAATATTTCAATGCATTGGCTGCATGACAGCTTACTTAATATCTAGATGGAAACAAAAGGTTGTGAGGCATGAAAAAATAAATTACTTTTAAATACATTACTGGAATGCCAGTCAAAATCAAGTATAAGAAAAACCAGAAGCACTCAACTCAAACCACTTCTCCTTGCACTGCAGTTCTAATTATAATATATTCAGCTTTATTAAAGTACCAAGTAACATGCTGAAAGTAGAGATCTATGTGATGCTTGTAAAATGTTTCTTATCCAAAAAGACCTGCTGCCTGACAACTTGTTTCATGGGAAAACATGATAAAAGTAAAATGAAAAGCAAACAAGAAACAAGCTCAAGATACATTGCTTAAAGGATTACTGTACAGGTTATGGACTACACATGATTGGCATTCTGTTTATAAAGTCTGTAGAGATGACTGGAAGTCTCCAACAAGTGTATTGAGCTTTTAAAATAATGGAATCCTGTCCAGGCTTATACATTATCTAGTCAAGTATTCTCTGCATGGCAACAACAGAAAGGCTTTCAATGTTGGCAATTCTTTAACAGTATGACCTTATGGTCATTAAAGCATTGCTACTAAACACAGAGCAACAGGCACTTTGAGTAATAAGCATAAATCTGAGTAATAAGCATAAATCAACAGTATAAAAATATGACAGAAACCAGACCATTCTGCAAAATCAAGGACAGATGAAAAGCCACTGTAGTACTTATGCAGTGTCCTCCCCTCCCCAGGTAGGATACAACTCCTTGCTGCTTTGACTTGCTTCCAGAGTCACTACATGGTGCAACAAGCATGTCACAATTTGAAATCTCTCTGGCTGACTGTGATGGCCCTGACACATTTGTCATACCTCTCAACCTCAAGAGCAAGAAATCTGGACAAAGCCATACACAGAAGTGGGACAAAGGCCCAAAAATAAGGACAATTTTTAAATATTGCTCTAATAAACTTAGAAAGATAATAGAATAGGTCTTGCATTAGTATGAATTTTCTGAAGGGTATAAAATCTGAAACTCAAATGTCTGTCATCTTCTAATTTCAGTCTTTAGTGATTTGTCACTAATTTGCCAAAAACACAATTTTATGAAAAATGGACCAAAAATGTGATGCAAAAATATAAAATAGACACACAATACAGCTGCTACCTGTCAAAGAAGGGGCACTTTAATATTAGTACTGCTACCTTGAGCAGCTGACAAAATAAAAGAATCTACATGCATTTCAAGTAATCTATAACTTTGATTATTACAGTTATTTCTTAATTGTAAACCCTCCATGTTTTCTTCCAAAATTGCTATTTTGCGGAGGGATTATTAGGGGGAAGAGCAACATTTTGAGCCAAAAATTGTGGACAGTTGAGAGGTTGGCTATGCTTAATTCTATAAAGCAATTTATTTGCATGTACCTCTCAACCTGTTAATGCAGTAAATCTGAACAAGGCCAAATATATTAGGGGCACATATAAACAGTACTAAAAATTGCTCTTGTATAAATTGAGACAGTTGATAGAACAGCTCTTACTTTAACATGCATTTTTCTGAAGGTTATGAAGTCTGAGACTTATTATTTAGTGACTTAATTCCTAAATGATTTGCCAGAAAACTACAAATTTTATGAAGAACAAACCAAAATAAGAAGCAAAAATCTATTCATTCTTTGAAAATCTGGACAGTTGGGAGGTATAGTTCAGCTGGGCCTGTCTGAGTTTGCTGCCCTTCCCCCCTGACAAAATAATGGTTGAATGGAGCCTCTGCAGCCATTCCAATGAACCATTACTTGGCTATTTCACTCCATTTACCATAAACACTAATGTGCATACTGCTTTACTTCTATGATGAGTTGGACTTCATTTGAAAGTTTTATTTTGTATTTTACAGCACAAACACTAAGTCATCTGTTAAACAAAGCAATGCAGTCTCACAATGAAAACTTAGCATTAAAACTTCTCTGCCCTTGAAACTCACATTCATTGAAACAGCATTGAAACCCACATTCAAATAAAATACATTTTGCCAGTGGCAGATAAAGATTAATTTTGGGCTGTTTTAAATCATAGGCCCTTGCATATGAAACATACATGTGCTCTTTGATACACCTTCCTCACTGTACTAAAATTATATTCCTTGTACAATACAGTACACTTGTTAGAGGGTGTTTTAAATTTGTTTTGAACATTTTTCCAGTAAGCAATGAAACAAACCATATGCACCCATAATGGCAAAACTGCCCAGTTGAGAACATTTATCATAAAAGTCTACTCAGACTTCCACAGTCCACCATTATTAGTAAATATACACAATTCTACAGTCCACCATTATTAGTAAATATGCACAATTCCACAGTCCACCATTATTAGTAAATATGCACAATTCTACAGTCCACCATTATCAGTAAATATGCACAATTCTACAGTCCACCTTTATCAGTAAATATGCACACAGTCCATTATCAGTAAATATGCACAATCTCTGAAGTAAGTCATCTAAATAATTCCACATTAAAGAAATCTGTAACTAATGAAGCGGTTGCTGCTAGCAATCACCTTTATATTTCATGGTTTCATCGAAAAATAAAGTGTCTGTTGCCCTCAGGAATAAATTGCCTATATTACATTAAAAATGATAAGCTAGTAATAATATTGCAAGAGGAAATGGATGGCAAACTGATAACAGACTCATAGTTAGTATCTTCACCAAGGAGAACATTCTCGCAGCATCCACCCCTTGTGGGAGTAGAACCCACAGCCTTCTGCATCAAAAGCAAGTACACAACCTGTTGTGCTATAGTATTAACTAGGCAAAGCACTAAACTTCTATTCCCCTGCAGCTCTCAGCTCCTTGTAAAATCTACTCAATACTCAACTGCATCTCAACGCTCAAGAAAACTGGAAAAAGCCAAAATGTATTAAAGCCCAAAACCAGGGACACATTAAACATTGTTTGTATAATCTTGGAAAGTTGCTAGAATAAAATGTTGTGCTGCCACCATACATTTTACTGCCAAGGTCCCTGAGCAAAAAATAGTCAGAGTAACATACCACTCATCAGCTGCTTTGCAAAAGAGAGGAAGACTAAAACTTAAATGGCTATCATTTAGTGAATTCAGTTCTCACCATAGCTGTCAACCTCTTAGTACAAAACACCTGGACAAACCCAGTAATGAGGGAATACAGCCCTCAAACATATTCAGTGAATTCAGTTCTTGCCATAGCTGTCAACCTTAGCACAAAAACCTGGACAAAGCCAATAATGGGAATACAGTCCCAAAAATAGGGACAAATTTAAAATATTCATCTTATAAACTTAGAAAATTGCTAGAAAAAAAGGTTGTGCTACTAAGTATTCTGAAGAACATGAAGTTTGAAATTCAAATGCCGGTCAATTTTACTGCTGACAGAACAAAAACAATTTTCAGCAGAGACCCAGGGATTAATACTGCAGACACGTCTTTGTAAAATGACAGGGCACCAGAGCAAATCCACACAAACACAGGGAGGAGATGCAGACTCACAGAAGGCACCCCAACCAAGAATCAAACCAGAAAACCTATAGCTGTGAGGCAACAATACTACCACTGCACCATCAAATATGCAAGGAATTAAACATTCAGAAACCCAGTGAAACTCAAAATAGGTGGGCATGTGTATGCTACACAGAAAACAACCAACTCAGGAACTGAACTGGAAACCAGCTACTGTAAGACAGCAATGTATCCCATTACAAAACTGTGCTACCTAAGTGTATCATTTGCTGCATACAAGAATTTCTCAAGTGAGTGATTTATGCAATAGCCAGACAGCACTGTCAACTGCTTTTGTCATTCATTACTTGCATAACACCAAAACATGTTAGATAATGTATAAATAAACACCTGAAATGCATATGAATTTCAGCTTCCTTAAAAAATTATTAGCTTATTTTTAATTGTCCCACAAATTATTGTTTTGTAGTATGATAGGAGCTGAACATGGCTCAAACAATTGTAATGAAAGTTACCAAAAATCCATGTTAGGCCTTTGCTATTTAATATGTTTGTTTCTTTCTCTGCAAAAAAATGTAAGGAACTCAGTACCTACCTCCAAACATCATTTATAAATATCCAGAATCGTCTTACAAGGTCTGACATCTTACTTTATGCCAACAAGACCAAAACCATATTTTTTTCTAGAATAATATCAGATCTAAGCATCACTAATGATTTTTCAGATTTGGTGAACATCTGGAACTACTTTTAAGGTAGTCAGCAATACTCATTTATGGTATATTATCACTGACCATAAAATAAAATTTGACCTCCATGTCACTATAGTTAGAAAAGTGAACCAAAAGCTCGGAATGTCCTATAGAATTAAACCTTTTCCAAATGATTAGGCATATTTCACTATAGTGTGCTCCTTCTCACTCACGAGGTTTCTTTATACTTGCCCCATATTAACCAACTCCTTAATGCCCGACTAACCAAATGCAACAATGATGTAAGAAAGCTGTAAAGTTTGCCACAAATTTACCTAACAAAGTTCATCAGCACTAAGTAGTCATTCAATATTACATGAGCAGGTGCAGCCTGAAAATCAGAGCATCACATATTAATCAGAACTCCCAAGTACAAAATCATCATGGTGATTCTGTCTCTCACTCTCTCTGTCTTCTCTCTACATCTTGCCAAATTATGCAATACTCTTCATCTCAAGTTTAATCAATGAGAGGCAAACCATGATCAATAAGTAGAGCCACGTGTGCACACAGGATCTTGCATCATCATGTCTATAGCTTTCCCTAAGACTGGGGTGTCTGGCGTTACTTATTATCTAGCGGATGTTTTACTCTGCACACCCTGCCTTATCTAGCGGATGTTTTACTCTGCACACCCTGCCTTATCTAGCGGATGTTTTACTCTGCACACCCTGCCTTATCTAGCGGATGTTTTACTCTGCACACCCTGCCTTATCTAGCGGATGTTTTACTCTGCACACCTGCCTTATCTAGCGGATGTTTTACTCTGCACACCCTGCCTTATCTAGCGGATGTTTTACTCTGCACACCCTGCCTTGCAGTACACGTTTGCCTATATCGGATCCCTCACCAACATCTTTTTTTTCCCTCTCTCATACATCATCAGTAAACCTAAAGTTGCAGCTTATCTTGACCTCTCCTGATCTGTTTCACACACACACACACACACACACACACACACACACACACACACACACCAGAAATTCAATCAAGTATAAAAGCAGCAAACACCAGAACTTCACACAGTAAATAAAAGCACACACACACCAGAAATTCAATCAAGTATAAAAGCAGCAAACACCAGAACTTCACACAGTAAATAAAAGCACCAGAAATGCAATCACGTATGTACCATACCTTGTAAACGTAAAAAAGCACCATACACTTACCTGTCCGTTCTCCATAGTATCCAGCTAACGTACATCCTGCCCGCAATACTTCAAAGACCCGCGAGATCCCTGAAATCAAACCTCCTTCCCGACGAGACTGTCCTGTATTCCTGACTGCTGCTGTTGCAGTCCGGCCCCGACACATTATCCCAGTGAGTCTGTGCACGGACTGCCTGGAGCATGCACATAGACGCCGCGTGGTAGGGGGGACTACTTTTTCGCTTGAAGTCCGCGAAAGTTTAAAAGCTTTTTTTTTTCTATTTTTATTTCTTTTGAGGGGGCTGCAGTCTGGCAGTCCAATAGCACGGGCTGCCCCTGGAACAGACCAAGGTCATGGATAGATGGTGGGGTGAGATGGTTGGCCAATTCGACCATGGTATGTCCGTGCTTGAATGTGTGGTGGGAGTGGTGCAATGGTCGCGTGGACATAGGCAAGAAACACCAGCAGCTGGTAGTCAACGTGGATGTACCAGGACACCAAGCCACTCCTATAGTGGCAGTACCAGCCCGAGCACACCACTGGGGTTGCTGTCCACACCACACCACACCACAGCAGGCCTCGTGCACATGGCCCTGGCCAGTCCCAGGTGAGACATGGTTCCAGCAGACATCTGTCATCATCAGGGGAGAGTAGCATTTCAAGGTCTGTACCTGCATGTGCCCACGGAACCCCTGGCAGGCACAGTCAGCATGGCCGTGGCCAGAGGCAGTGAACTGCACACCCTGCCAGGTATGGTCTGCAGCTGTTCAACAACACCTGTATAGGGCAGCCACATGGCAGAACTGTGTGCATGCATACCCACACACTATGCAACCACACCTAGGGTGACCCCATACCGACACATCACCACATCCCAGTCAATGAACCAAACCCCTCACCCACACACATGGTGACACATGTATGGACCACCCTTGGCCTCTGGTAATCCAGCAACACACTCTGTGCATGTAATGATACTTATGCCACATCCCTGTCATCCATAACATCAATGCCGGGACAGGCTAATATGGTTCTGATGCACACTGTGACTGTAATAGAATGCGGCAATGTACTGCAGTGTAAGATGTTGTCAAGGGTAATGTGTAATGCATACATGTCAGGTAGTGTAGCCATGCAGCTGTGATGCATTTCAGCTGTTAGTAACACTGACTGTTATCTCCATAATGTTATCCATTTGTGTTGTAGGTGTACATGTGTCAGCAGGAGGATGGTCTGCAGTCATATTCCACAAGGGTATGTCACTGTGGTGACACCATGGCCATGAAATATCTGGTGTACAGTTGCACACATGTCACAGATTTGTTTAACAGTTATTGCCCGTGCCACATTAACAGGTGGCCTGCTGGTACATGTATAATCTGCACCTTTATGTCAACCCATCGACATATACACACACATCCTTACTTGGCAACACTGTGACTAGACCCCTACCTAGATATGTAGTGGTACTTTACAGTGTGGCTTTCATTGCACACATGACACCATATTTAGGGTGAGGTGTGTACCAGGTCACATGTTACATGCAGAACATCCACAGACATGTACAATATGGTAATAGGGGATTTAATGTTTGTATATGGAGAATACATAGTGCATCATACCATCATATACACATTGACTGACACATAACAGGCAGACACACATCGTAGAGACCTCGGTGTATTGTTGCTAACTAACTAATCCATGTGTCCAATGTGTTACAGGAAGGCTGCACACAGCACACGTGTAACTGGGCTGTATCCTGTTATCAGTTACCCATATGGGTAATGGTGGCAGTGGTCACCAGAGAGTGGTACATGGTTCATAGGTTCATACTAGGCTATCTGCCCTAGGGCATTTATAAGCCTAGCCAGAGTGTGTTTGGCTTTCGCCACCCATTTTAAATTAATTTTGCTATGCCTTTTTTTGAGGTTAGTATACTGTGCCTCTGTCTAACAGTGACACAGAAGTGATAGCCGGGGTAAACCTACGATCTCCCATCCACTCATCAAGATTCCTCTTGAAGAGAGTCAATGTGGGACTCTGCCTAACCTGGACTGGGATTTTATTCCAGAGTGAAGGGAGCCTCTGGGTTATGAATCTGTCCCTCCAGCATGTCCTATTTATTTCAGTGCTGAGGTTCAAGTCTCTCGCGCGTAGAGCTCAATGGGATTTGGATTTTCTGAGGTGCAGCATGTCCATTAATTTGGGTTGGACATGGCTTTATCGTCAGGCACAGATCGCCTCTGAGCAGGCGGTATGCCACTGAGTAGAGCTGGAGTTTCTTTAACCGGGCAGCATATGGCATCTGTTTGAGCCCTTTGATCCTCTTGGTGAGGTACTTTTGGGGTCTTTCCAGTTGCTGCAGGTGTCTGGTAAGGTACATCCCAAAGGGCATTGTACTCAATTATGGGCCTGATGAGGGATGAGTAAAGAGTTATGACCTCCCTCATCTAGATGTGAATCCCTTCATGATTACGTGGGCTATATAAAATGTTTTTCTAACCACTTTGGCCACGTGGTTGTCAAATGAGAGATTGCTATCAACTTGGGTCCCCAGGTCCCTAATGACTTCTTCTGTACTTAATGGATTACCACCTATGTGGTAATTTGTGGCACTTTGTTTTTGCCAAAGGGATGACTATACACTTTTGGCGTTTAGCTTGAGGCCATGGCTCTGGCACCAGTTGTCTGTTTCTATGAGGCCCTTTTGGAGGATGCTTGTGTCGGCTGGAGAGTTGATTATGGCGCCCAGTTTGCAGTCATCTGCGAACTTGGTCAGGTACAAATATATACCGAACAAGAGGTCCAAGGACTGAGCCTTGTGGGACACCACTTGTAACTGGTTTGGAGTCTGACATGGCTCCAGCTATTCTAACCATGTGGGTTTTGTCCTTGAGCCAGTTTGCAACCCATCTAGTGACATAGGGGTTTATATTTAAGCTGGTGAGCTTATCTATAATGCCCAAGTGGGTATTGTATCAAGGCTTTTGAGGTCCAGGTAGGCTGTGTGGACCACCTTCCCCTCGTCAATGGCCTTGGTGACTGTTTCAAAGAAATTGACCAGGTTTAAGAGGCAGGATCTGCCCTTAACAAAGCCAAACTGGGTAGGATCCAGTGTCTGTAGGTCCCCAATATCTTTATTTATGAGGTCCATGATGATCCTTTCCATAGCTTTGCAGACCAAGCTAGTCAGGCTTATGGGGCGATAGTTTCCAGGATCCGTTGAGGCACCACCTTTGTGGAGAGGGACCACTGTTGCTGTCGTCCACTCTTTGGGTACATATCCTGTAGTAAGGCTAAGATTGAACAGTAGTTTTATGTTTGGGTTTAGCTCTTCTTGGAGTTCATGTAGGATGCAGCCCGGGACACCATCTGGTCCCACTGATGCTGTGTTTTTTGCTTTGGAGAGGGCGGCTCTTACCTGAGCATCTGAGATGTCAGGGGGGCAGCACTCTGTTGGGATAGATATTTGCCCTTTTGGTGGTGAGAGGGGGGAGCAGTTTGCACTGAACCTGTCAGCTAGGATGTTGGCAATGTCTGTGGGCTCGGTGTATTTTTTGTCATTTTGGACTAATTCTGAGCATATCTGGGAATTCCCACCCTAACATAACTAAAAAAAGCCTTGTGATTATCCTTAGTGTCCTGTGCAATTTTTCTCTCGAAGCTGGCCTTAGACAATTTTATGAGTGCCCGTAGGTTTTTGCTAATACTGATCAGAGATGCCTTCCCTTTTTGGGATTTTGCTCTATCATGTAGTAGCTTCCTCCTTCTATTGTATAGTTTGTTTATGGCTGGGGTCCACCAGACAGGACGTCTGCCTTTGGAGGATTGGGTCTTGGTTTTATTTGGGATTGCATGATCCATGCATTCCTGAAGGTGTTCATAGAATGCGTTTATAAAGGATTCTGTGGTCTGGGCCGTATTTTCCACAGGCCCGGGGGCTTTGAAGGATTTCGCCTCGGTTTTGAGGCATGTGAAATTTGCTTTAGAGAAGTTTTTCACTGTGGTTTTCTGGGCAGGGGGTGGGGTCGGGATGTGAATATCCAGTGAGATTAGTTTATGGTATGATCTTACCAGTGAGGGATACACTTCTGGTCTGGAGCATAGTGTCCCCATGTTGGTGATGATCAGGTCCAGTATGTTTTTCCCTCTTGTGGGAGTGGACCATATACCATGTACCATGGTGTAATGACAGAGTACACAGCACCCACATCCCCTAATGGATATTGTACACACTGGAACCCATCTTGATACTCTGACATACCCACTATCATACATTGCCCATGACGCCAATACAACCCATTGCATATCACAACAGTGGTACCACAGGAATATGCATGTAATGCACATGCCACAGGCACAGTAGGGTGTTGCATTGCAATGCCACACCTATGGGTGGCGACAACAATATCTGTACTACTGTGTGGTAATGTGTATTGTAATAGGAGTATGTGGCCTTGGAATGGTGTACCCTACAGATATGCAGACATGCACACATACACAAACTTGGCACACCTCAATGGGATTCCCATGCCTATCGATCCATTTGTACAACACTGTTGTACTGGTACTGCAAGGCACATGTAGCTGTTAGGGAGAGGACTGTAACAAGCTACATGCCATGTCCAATACAGCAGCAGCCACATCTGACTATGGCAATGGGAGTGGAGGTGGTTGTGAAGGCTGTCATGGAATTTCCAACTACAGGTGTACTAATACACAAACAATGTTATCCTCCATAATGCACACGTACACGTGTCAATACTGTGGTGCATTGCTGCAGATTGTCATAGCTGTGTACCTGGCTATTGTCCATGGAGAGACTGGATGTGTAGGGGTGTGTGTACAATGGTATCATGCCACCTGTCATGTGCCAGCAGGCAATATATCAACAGACACCACATTAGTGACTGGCAGACTGAGAGTGACATGCATCAGCCAATCCTCTGGGTGTCTTCTACACATGGCCACTGAGGTAATCCAGTTGACATGTATGTAACATATATTACAACACATGGTTAGTGTCTATGATGCAGACCTGTACCCAAGCATGTTCAGTTGACTGTGGTGGTATAGTGTAGGTACATGTGGCATGTGGCGCATACAGGGTGATGTCTCCTATACGTGACAGGTAGTACACAGCTGGCCACACATGATGTCAATCAAGCATAGGCTGTCTGTATGTATCCCAGCTGGAGACCTGCCATCTGCACATCTGTAGAAGGACTGACAGATGCCAGTTTGGTGAGTAGCTATGCAGTAGGATGAATGCGTCAACAGATGGATGTTTGACAACAATAAGTATGCCATTACTACATGTTGTAAGCCCTCACTAACATGTGCTGTACCGACGGTACTCTACAGTTACATTCCACATGTCTGATTATTATCCAGTAGGGGATATATACGGTGACACAGCCCACACAGCAGGAACATGACAGTGAGCCCTCAGTGTGCAGCTATGCCCACAGGTGTGCTTGTTGTCAGTAGTAATGTTAGCACTCCACCCTTCCCTGGGACAGCACTGTCAACTGTAGTAATGCCATGTTACACTGCATGCCTGCATGACAGAACACATACACTGGGTTGCTATCCCTGCATGTCACAAATTCACATGGATAACAGTGCTGTGCAGGCCTCATATACTTGTGTGTCCCAGACATGACACTCAATACCCTTTGCTACTGTAATGGGAGCACATAGACACATGTACTGTACATGGCAGTACATGCACATATTAAAGATGTCATTTCCCAGGGTTTGACATAGCCTTATATGTGAACCAGATATAGCCTCTGTGTAGACAATATGCCACAAAGTATAGCTGGAGGATGTCTAGACGGTCAGCAAAGGCCATCTGTTTGATGCCTGTGATTCTTATAGTGAGGTATTTCCACTGCTTTCCCAGCTGTTGCAGTTGTCTTACGACGTACATACCAAACAGGGCATTGTACTCTATACAGGGTGTAATGAGGGATGAGTACAGTGGGCAATTACCCTCTTTTTCTGGATGTAAAGCCCTCAGTGATGAGGTGTGCCACATAGAAGGATTTCCTTACTGTTGTGGCTATGTGGTTAATGAAGTTGAGACCACTGTCCATCTGTGTCCCGATGTCTGTCAGCACACTTTTGGTGTTTAGTGTACTGCCACCTATGTGGTAATTCATGGGTACTTGGCATTAAGCTTGAGCACATGGCTCTGGCACCAAGCATCTGTTTCTGTAAAGCCATGTTGTAGAATATCCACGTCATTTGGGGATGCAATAATGGCTCCCAGTTTGCATTCATCTGTGAACTTTGTTAGCCAGAGTTCCATAGTGTTGGCCTGCACTACAGGGAAGTAGATACCAAACAAGAGCTGTGCCAGGACCGACCCTGACGTACTCCAATTGTCAATTGTCTGCAGCCGTGATTGAAAATGGCTGCGCTCACAGTCTGGGTTCCATCGGTAAGTCAGTTGGCAACTTATCGAGTGACACAGGTGTTTCTGGCCAGCTTCAAATGTTTAACTATGTCTCTAGAGTGGGCAATGTTGTTGAAGGCCTTGGCAAAGTCCAGATAGGCTGTGTGCACCGCCTTACCCTCCTCCACAGCTCTGGAAACTGAATCAAAGTAGTCAAACAGGTTCAGGAGATAAGATCAGCTCTGCACGAGCTCAACCAGGGTGGGGTCCAGTTTTTGCTGGTTGCCAAAGTCTTTATTAATAAACTGCATGAAAATGCATTCCATGCCCTTTTAGATCAGGCTCATCAGACTGATGGGACAGTAGTTCCCAGGATCCAAGGTGGAGTCCCCCTTGTGGAGTGTGATAACTGTAGCTGTGCACCACTCAGTGGGATAGAAGCCTGAGGTGAGGCTATGATTACACATGGCACTTAGGTGAGATGCAGTGTTATGTAGTAGTTCATGTACTACACAGCCCGGGATGTCATCTGGTCCCATGGATGCTGTATTCCTAGCAGTGGAGTTGGTGGTTTCCACCTGTGTGGCCATGATTACTGGAATTTGGCAACCTTTTGTTACTGAGATGTGACCTTTAGGGGGTGAGGGATGCTGACTGTGGCACTAAATCGGTCTGCCCGGATATTGGAACACTCTTTTGAATCAGTATATTTAATGCCAATCTGTTGTAGCACAGAACAGTTCTGAGCATTGCCGTGTAGATCCTGGACATAACTATAGAATGCCTTGTGGTTGTCTTTGGAATCTATGGCAATTATATTTATGTAACAAGCTGTGGCAGATTTTGAGGGATAGCAGCTTCTTACTGAGGCTGGTAAGGGAGCAGTTTGCATTTTGGGATTATCCTTTTAGCTGCAACAGTGTCTTCCTTCTGTTGTATAGACTGTTCATAGAAGTGGGGCACAAGACTGGCTTCCTTGTTTGGAGGACAGTGTTTCGAGTCTATGTGGGATGGCACAATTCATGCACGAGTGGATGTGCCCATACAGTGCCTTAGTGTAGGATTCACCAGTTGCACTTTCAGCTCCTATCTCCATGAGTGTCATGAGGTTTGTCACTTCTGACTCGAGTAACATGGTGTTGGCTTTGCAGAGGGTATTTATGGAGGATCCTTACTGGCAGGTGGGGTGGGATGTGGATGTCAACGGTGATTACCTTATGGTCAGACTTGACCTATGAGGGGTGACCACTGGTGTGGGGCATCTGACTCCCATGTTGGTAATGACCAGGTCTAGGATATTGGAGACCCTGGTTGGACAATGAATTAGTTGATCCAGGGCTTTGGAATGTATGAGTTCCCGGAACCGTTGGTAAAGGGTGGCAGTACATGAGTTGTTTTCCCAATTAATGGCAGAGTATTTGGAATTACCCAGTGTTATGGTGTTTGCTTGTATCTTCATATTGTCCGGTATGTTTATAATGATGCAGTGAGAACCTTGGCCCATGGAGGGGGATCGGTAGGCAGCTACAATTTGGATTGCAGTCTTACATAGTGTTAGTTGCATCTGGTGATTCTCAGATGCACTGTGTTTGACACTAGGCTGGAGGTGTGAATGACCTTGGTGAATATGGACACTGCTCCAGCTATAGTGTTGTGGTCTTGGTTTGTTGCCCATGTGTGATATGGGTTGTAGGCAGGTATCACAGGAGTGGTCTCTGGAGCATTGCACCAGGTGCCAGTTACTACACAGATATCAATGTTCCCCATTTGTATGTGTGGCTCAAGAGAGTGCCTTTTTAGGTTTAGACTTGTAACATTGAGTCACATTACTGTCAGTTTTGCATGCTTATATCTGTAACAGTGGTGGTTTTGTCCTTTGAACCTTGGCTAGATAAGGTGCTGCTGGGGTGCCAAGAGCTGTAGCCAGTAACCTGAATCCCAGTGGCAACACGTGCAGTCCATCTCTGCCAGAACATCGTGGTTTGTACATCATGTCAATCCAGGCAGGCAGATACTGGATCCCCTTTGAATGACATCAGACGCTTAGCCACTTGTTGAAGTCATTGCTGTGTATATGCATATGTGTGGTATTTATATGTATATATGTACATATATATCCCCATATATGTATGTGGATATGTATATGGCCATATATGTATGTGAATATGTATATGTGTCTATATCTACATAGATATGTGCATATATGTGCACACATATCTGTTTACCATATGTCCAGAACATGGAGTAGAGTCCTACCTTAGTACCAATAGTCCCAAAACCGTAGTGCAAGGGGATGTCATGGATGTATTGCGGGGATATATGTAGACTGTTGTCACTGTCATAGGGGTGTCTTAACAGACATGTTGGGTGTGGGAGGTCGCATCTGCTGTAGACATGTGCACCATTGCCTACAGACAGACATCCTAGGGGCAGCATAGTATGGACCAACTGCTAACACAGTAATGATCCTGTGGACTATAGCAGGGATATAAGATAAATAAACAGAGATCTCTCAGGGTAAGGTACCTGCTATGTCCCCAAACAAAAAATGTCCATATCAAGGTGCAGGTACTCCACGACTATCGAAGCCAACCATCAACCAAAAAAGCAAAAATCAATAAAAAATTTTATATACTTGAACAGCAAAAAAACTTTATTCCATGGGTTGTTAGCGCTTTCATGTCTACTCTGGACGCTTCTTCAGACTTTAATAAAACACTTCATCACTTCTGTATTTAAACACTCATCAGTTAAACAGTTAACCAATGAAAGCCTTTGTATGAATATATAACTATAAAAAGTCAGAAACTTCTAAATAGATAAAAAGTCAGAAACTTATATTGTGAAAATTAAAAATTCAAAATTCAACATTGACACTAAAAAGGATGTAGTAATAGATTATTACTGTTATTAACATTTCAGATGGCAAATAGCATATAAATATTTAAAAATACAAGAGCATATAAAAACAGCATGTAATAAAAACATTTCAAGTGTATGAAACTACTGAAAAACTTCTAAAAATACATATTCCTACTAACACCAAGATACATGAAAAAGTCAAAGGTATAGCAATAAATAACTGCTAATGCTTCACATGACGACTGACTAGAAAGGGTTTCAGAGTAACCCTCTCATTGAGGCCATGTCCTTCATCTGCTTTCATTCTGATGATCCATTTACATTCTTCCCTTTCTGTGAAATTACTTACATTGCCTAATCTCAATGTGGTGTGTATCAATTCAATAACTAAGAACTCAAAGGTGTGTGTGGTACCTTGCGATAGAACATGTCTAGCCAGTGCGTTCCTGTCATTCTCCCTGTTGATCGCATATAAATGCTCTCTAACCCTTTACCTCAATGTTCTATTCGTCATGCCGACATAGAAAGCCTGGCATTTGGTGCAGATGGCTAAATAAACTATGTTCCTTGTCCTACAGTCTGCATAATGATCAAATTTATATAGCACACCTGTGAGATTAGGCAATGTAAGTAACTTCACTGAAAGGGAAGAATGTAAATGGATCATCAGAATGAAAGCAGATGAAGGACATGGCCTCAATGAGAGGGTTACTCTGAAACCCTTTCTAGTCAGTTGTCATCTGAAGCATTAGCAGTTATTTATTGCTATACATTTGACTTTTTCATGTTTCTTGGTGTTAGTAGGAATATGTATTTTTAGAAGTTTTTCAGTAGTTTCATACACTTGAAATGTTTTTATTACATGCTGTTTTTATATGCTCTTGTAGTTTTAAATATTTATATGCTATTTGTCATCTGAAATGTTAATAACAGTAAGAATCTATTACTACATCCTTTTTAGTGTCAATGTTGAATTTTGAATTTTTAATTTTCACAATATAGGTTTCTGACTTTTTATCTATTTAGAAGTTTCTGACTTTTTATAGTTATGTCTTCATACAAAGGCTTTCATTGGTTAACTGTTTAATTGATGAGTGTTTAAATACAGACGTGATGAAGTGTTTTATAAAAGTCTGAAGAAGCGTCCAGAGTAGACGTGAAAGCGCCAACAACCCATGGAATAAAGTTTTGTTGCTGTTCAAGTATATCAAATTTTTTATTGATTTTTGCTTTTTTGCTTGATGGTTGTCTTCGATAGTTGTGGAGTACCTGCACCTTGATACAGCAGGGATATGACCACTATATGTAGACAGTGTGGCACTCTGTGGTCAGTCCAGAAGTGTACACATGTCCTCTTCATGCGAGACATGTGGACCACGCCTCCCAATGTGAATGTTACTAGCCATGTACATGGGTATATCACGACAAAACTGGGGTACATATGCCCACACAGTGTATGCACATACACACGCCAGTCTGTCCAGACACATAATACCTGGTGCTGTTGAGTTCACATGGCCACATACTACCCAGTAGAGAATGACATACATCTGTACAGCATACCACTGCTTTGTCAGAAATACACAACAGTTATGCTGGCCTGGCAGCAGTATGTCCTGCAAATAACTGGACATAGCACACTAGGTATTTACAGTAGGCTGCTAGGCATGTCCCAAAGCACTGGGTAAACTACAGGCAGACTCCCACAACACTGGAATACATATTGTGTGGGGGAATACACATGTACCTGTGATTATAGCAGGCTCGACATGCAGGTCACAGCACAGCATAGCAGACACCTGTGAGAAAATGCATACCCACATCCAATGGCAATGTAGCCACAGCCACATATGATACACAGCTTAACACTGGAGTGGCATGTAGCATCAGATAGAACAGGATGGAGAACAATGGCATCTACCACAGTGTGTACAGAGCCCATGTGTCATAAGTGCAATACACATACAGTCATCAATCATCCTTACCCAGGGGTCTGCAACCTGCCGATCTGGAGCCACATGTGTCTCTTCAACCCTGCTGTAGTAGGTCCTTATACCTCTGAGGATTAATGGACACACTACCACACAACACACACACGCACACACACACACACACACACACACACACACACACACACACACACACACACACACACACACACACACACACACACACACACACACACACACACACACACACAGACCCAGCAATCCCAACACAGGAACACAAGTATGGACATATGTTAGGTATTGTTCTTATACACTTAGTTATATTATATTTAGTATAACTATATATGAAACTGTATATGCTCTGCTATCTTCATTGTAGGAGTCAGATAGCTGTTGTGCCTCCCGATGACATTAGTTCGGTGGATGAGGGGTCAGGAATGGCTGTTTGGATAATGAAGGCTGCAGACCCCTGCTATATGTACACAGACCACATTACTGTACACACAAACACAGAATGTCCAGGCAATGTCCTCAGAAACAGCCCCTACTACACACAACATGTCCAGCAATCTATCTGACTGGCTGGTTATCAGGTATGCTGTCAATAAATAATGGTGTACAGACCATATGCACCATATATATGTGGGCTTCATCTGCACAACACATGTGTGCACATCTGCAATCTAGAGGTCAGTGCATATAACAGTGTGCTATGCCCCTGTAAGATAGTGTATGGGGGATATGCACCATAAGTATCCAAGGGTGTTACAACATGTGTGGACCACCAGTAGTAAGCTGCCTTATGGTATGCGGATGTACATTACCATACACACACAATTCATCCAGAACTGCCATGGGTGGAGATAGAACCCTACCATGGTTCTAATTCACACTACAGCAGTACGCAGTTACAGGATGTGCTATGGAGATTACTGGGCTACAGCCGTCCCAGAGATGTATTTCTAGGTGTGTGACATCAGCTGCCTTGCCAAGGCTGGGCTTATGAAATGTAAGGGGTGTGAGTACCCTAAAAAGCACTGCTCTCTACACAGTCAGACAGGCACACAAACACACACACAGTTGGTAGGTTTGGGATTTGAACTCCCACCTATCTCCTTTATCACACTATAGCCATACACAGTTACAGGACATGCTATGGAGATTACTAGGCTACAACCTTCCCAGAGGTGTATTTCTAGGTGAGTGACATCAGCAGCTTTGCCAAAGGTGGGTATATGAATTGTAAGGAGTGTGACTAGCCTGAAAGGCATTGTTTTCTGCACAGTCAGAGACAGACAGACATGCACACAAACACAGACTCACACATGCACAGTTGCCAAGTCTGGGGTTTGACCTCCTACCTAGCTACTTTATCACACTACAGCAGTATGCAGTTATGGGATGCACTGCAGAGATTACTGGGCTACAGCCTTCTCAGAGGTGTATTTCTAGGTGGGTGACATCAGCAGCCTCGCCAAAGTTGGGTATATGAATTGTAAGGGGTGTGAGTACCCTAAAAAGCATTGCTCTACACACAGTTAGACATGCACACAAACTCATACAGTTGGCAGGTCTGGTGTCAGAACTCCCACCTAACTCCTTGATCACACTATAACAGTACGCAGTTACAGGACGTGCTACAGAGATTATTGGGCTACACTTCTCAGAGGTGTATTTCTAGGTGGGTGACATTAGCAGCTTTGCCAAAGGTGGGTATATGAATTGTAAGGAGTGTGAGTAGCCTAAAAGGCATTGCTCTCTACACAGTCAGAGACCTACACAAATGCACACACAGACTCGCACATGTACAGTTACCAAGTCTGGGGTTTGACCTCCTACCTAACTAGGTTATCACACTATAGCAATACACAGTTATAGGACGTGCTACAGAGATTACTGGGCTACAACCTTCCAGAGGTGTATTTCTAGGTGGGTGACATCAGCAGCCTTGCCAAAGGTGGGTATATGAATTGTAAGGAGTGTGAGTAGCCTAAATGGCATTGCTCTCTACACAGTCAGACACACACACACACACACACACACACACACACACACACACACACACACACACACACACACACACACACAGTTGCCAGGTCCGTGGTTAGAACTCCTACCTAACTAGTTTATCACACTACTGCAGTGTGCAGTTATGGGATGCGCCATGGAGATTACTGGGTTACAACTCTCCCAAAGGTGGATTTCACATTGGATGACCTCAGCAGGCTTGTCATAGTAGCGCTATGGGGTGGGCGGTGTGTGGATGGGCCATAACCCATTCATCTAAGGGTGACACATTACATGTGGCCACACACGGGGTCATATGTCACAGGTATGTGCATACAGCTACTAGATGACTACTTCCTTGTACAGTCATGTTGCACAGCTGGCACATACACCACATAGACTGTGGTGCTGACAGGTACTGGTCGCTAGTATCTGCAGTGAGTGACATCTGCACCTCATGTGTTTAGGGCCCTTTGACTGTGTGCTGGGTGGGACTGGCCTGGATGGCTCCTTGTCATGGTCACTCTCTTCCACACATCTATGTCCATCTACCTTTGGCTTATTATAGTGTATTGTCCTTACATATATGTCTGTATTCCTATCCACTGTGTGTGCAAGGCATGAGTGGTGCATACTGACAAGTGTCTGTACTAACAATTGCAACTACCAGATATGTCTGGTCCACTGATGTTTGCAGACATGGCCTTCGTGTGTTTAAGTGTGTGAGCATGCCCAGTATGACCTTTCAGTATGTTGTTGACTGACATTGCCTTCATTTCTCTAAGTGTGTGAGCATGCCCAGTAAGGCCGTCTGTATTGCATGTGTGGATCAAGTCCAGGTAGTTTGTACTGCAGTGCTGACCTTTGTGTTGTACAACGACAGGTAGCATGCTGTGCCTGCAGGGTATCCATCGATCATTTGACATTGACTGTTGCTACATTTCTGCATAGCGGGGGGGGGGGCACCTGACTATTTCTATGTTTCTACACAAGATTGGGGGCTACACCTGACTGTTACTATATTTCTATGTAGGAAGGGGGGAGGGCACACCTGACTATTTCTACATTTCTACACAGGAGTGGTGGGGGCACACCTGACTGTTACTATATGTCTATGTAGGATGGGAGGGCACACCTGACACTTGTACACATTTGCTAGGACTGTACTGGTATGTCAAGTACTCCATTTCAGTCTGTAGTCTTACCTATCGTGCTGGCTAAGGCATACCAGTGTACTACAGTTCCTATCTTTTAATTACCTACATATTAGTTTCTGATTTCCTAGCCTTCACAACTGACTTCCCACTACCTGGCTTGCTGTAGTCTGTCTGTGTAGGCCTGGGGGGTGGTTACCCATAGCCCTCATTCAGAGGCCATAGTACAGCATTTGTTTGCATTTGTCTACACCTGTCCTGCTGGCTGTGACTGTTGTTGGGTATGTGAACCCCACTGACTGGCATGTGTGAGTCCCTTATCTTGTGGATGTCCCAGTATTGAGGGTGGTGCTGCAGGACTGCCTATGTTGGATGCACATAGTACACTCCATACGCATGGCTAGACACAGGTAGCATAATGTTTGGCATCCCTTTTACTGCATGTGAGAGTCAGAGAGAGGTGTTAGTCCCTGGGACCCTCCCGTGTCAGTGTATGTGCTATGCATTGCCTCTTTGCCAGGGCCAGGGCATACTGGGCGTGCCTCCTTCTGCCTACTAGGGCAGGCTCAGGTTGTTCCTCTTCCGAGTCACTCTGTGCCTGTGCAGGCCTTGGCAATGGTGGGGGGCTGTGTGGCCCTGCCCCATGCTGCTCTTGCTGCAGCTGTTTCCACAGGATCATATTGTGCAGCATGGCACATGAAAGGACGATTTGGATACATGTAGTTGGTGAGTACTACAAGGGTTCACTGGACGTATCCAGGCACCGGAACCATCACTTCAGCATCCCAAACACATGCTCTGTTATGATTCTTGTTTGTGCGTGTACCTCATTATGGAGTTCTTGTTCGGGTGTGTGTGTGTGTTTCTGATGGGTCTCATCAGCCACAGCTCCAGTGCGTATCCAGCATCCCCCACTAGGTGACCGCATTGGATGTCTCCACTGGCAAATTTCTGGTACAGCTGCGTCAGATGCCAGATATGGGAATCGTGATAGCTTCCAGGGCAGCCGGCACACACATTCAGTATTATGCCCTGGGCATCACACATGGCTTGGCAGTTGATGGAGGGAAAGCCCTTACGTTTGATGTAGACCCTATCTTGCTCACTGGCTGGTGCTTTAATGCATATGTGCATGCAGTCTATTGCACCCACTACCTCAGGGTATTCTGCTATTTGGTGGAAGAGATGCATATTGCTGGCCAACACCTCACGAGTGATGTGGAAATATATGTGCTCACTGACATGTGCTGACATGGCATCCAAGAACTGGTGGAGTACCCTGGATGTTGATGCCTGTGAAATCCCCATCATATCCCCTGTTAGCCTTTGGAAGGTACCTGTAGCTAGTATTCTTAGGCCTACACATACTTTGGTGTCCACTGGGATGGGTTCTCCTCTGTTAGTTTTGTGTGTGAGGCATGGTCGTCACAGCTCCGTCGCTGTCCACCCTATAGTGCTCCACTATCTCCAGCTCATGAAACCCTTGGTAGGTTACCCTGGTTCTGTACACTCTTCTCTGTCTCCTCACTGTGGGTTGGTCGGCAGCATTCACATCCTCACCACCCTCAGCTTCTTCCACAAGTTGTATGATAGCTATTGCAGCCACTAACATTTTGCTGCTGTGAGTGTTAAAAGTTCCCTGCTTGTTTACACCGGTGGTGTAGAATGTGGGAAAAACCAGAGGGGTAGGTGTTTGCATAGTTTATAGTAGTGTTCTGGGCTGGGCTGGTCAGCTGCCTGTGTAATTGGCTGGTTCTGATACGTTTCACCTGGCAGCTAAGCTAGTACCCCTTGATTACCTTCCTACTACTGTTTTCCCTTCCCATTGCCCTTCTGTTTCAGCCCAGGGGTGCCACCGCACAGTTGGAGTACTCAAATGTGTACACTGCTGCTATTTCCTCGTTTAACTTCCTTTTTCTTCCTGTATATCCCAGTGCGTGGCGAGCACACCCGCTTACATTTTGTCAAGAGTGCTAGGCAGGTTTAGACACACCCCCTAGCTTAGCTGTGCTAAGCTAGGAGCACACCCGAGCCACAGGGCTCCAATCCACTTACAGCATGCCTGACACACCCACCCATGATGTCACCTACCTCCTAGTCTTGCACTTGGCTATTCATACTCTTACACTGTTGAGACCTGCCTCACATGCTGGGGAAAACTGGGATTCACGATCCTTCCCCTCATTTGCATAGGAATGCCTGCTAATACATAGTTACATGTGTCACACTGAGCCTCCCCTCCTTAGCAACCACTATTCACTTGCCAGGTTGTCTTTTGCCTGCCGCTGACTTGCATGGCAGAATACTGATTTTAGTTAGAATGCTTGTTTTAGGTTTATTTTCTTATTTTCCCACCGATCCCATTTGCGCCTCTGCTGTATGCTTAAATAGCTGTGATCGGCGGAAATAAAATAAAAGTTGTATTTTTTTACATTTTGTATAGTTTGCAATGCCAATGGCCTTATACTTGGCCATTGGCATGCTTCCTCAATGATATGCAGCCTTTGTTTGGAGCTGTCATGTCTCCATTTTGGATTTTGCAGAACTGTACTCGGTTACTAACTACATTTCTACAGATTATGCTAGTCCTGCATGGCCTGATTCCAGCTTCCTGGATAGGAGATTTACCTCATTTGCATGGTTTTCACATGCAAATGGGGCAATTTGCATACAGGGGCTGGGAAAGTGCAGGACTAGTGCAAGAGCGCTCGTACACTTCAAACGAGCATGTACGTGGATCGCTCGGCTGCCATATTGCCAACATTACCTCTTAAACTAATCATGCACGCCATGCAAGCTTTTGAGAATCCGGGGATAGTATTTTAAGAAATCTGTTCAGAAACGTTACAGGCAACTATGGATAGTTCCATAATTCATTTGTTAACAAAACATACTTTCCTTAATGCTCCATGTCCTTTGTAATGCATTTCTTCAGCCATTTGTGCAGTAAGCTCAGAGACAACTCAGATCCCAATGGAATCTGTAAAATTTCTAATAAAAAATACAGGTGAAGGGTAATCACAGCTATATGGCAAGAGCTAATATTAGCAAACAAAGGGCGCAGGCCTTGTGTGGGGAACACAAGTAACACACACACCCAAGGAAAGTGGGAGACAGAAAAGAAGATGTGGGGTATGGGTGAAGAAGAGGGACAAACAAGGAGAATGTTGGAAAAGGAACATTTGAGGGAAAGTCAGAGTCATGGTCAATATTGTTTTGTGGGAATAGGCCCCATTTTTTGAGAATAGAAGGAAGGGTAAAGAAAAGGAAAGAAGAGGAGAAACCCATCACAGCATTTTTATCCATGGAACAAATAATACAATAAAAGACAGGTTGGAAAAAAAGAGTAAGGACACGTAAGCTACACAGATTGCACACTGCACAACATGGGCAAAGGAAAGTTAACAAACAGGGTGAGGCTGCATTGCAGCCATGGTGAAATGCAGAAAACATATCTACCTCTGCACTATTATGGTGTGGCATGTTGCAAACTGTGTGGCAGTCATACCTGGATGTGTATGACCAATGTCCAGCAGAGGACAAAACCAAACCTATAACCATGCATGTGAAAGGCAAACAGCTAAGCACAGTGCAAAGAAAAGTACTGCATAAACACAATAAAATGGCTGTTTAATACACTAGTAGGTGTACACAGTCCAAACAAATGTATCATGAAATGCATATATGTCACACACATATGCCATGTCAGAGGCAACACCTGGGTATAGACATGTATATATGACTGCCAGTGGCCTAAATGGAATGCGTATGAAAGCAAGGTCAATACACATACACACCATTGACAAAGAATAAATACAAAAATATAACACTACAGTTTAAAACATATGTCAGGTTGTGCACATAGATGTCAACAATGTACACTGGTTAACACACAGGTATTACAAGAACAAGGATGTATTGCAAGCAATAGCCAGTGACTTCTGTGCAGATTTCCTACATCTGTAAAATGGCCATACAAGTAATGCGTGCCAATGGTCAACAATTTAAGCAAAACACAGACTCACATATGGTGATTTGTAACTTTATACAGGGACTGACAATCATGTCCATTATGGACAGAGGTCCCTTATAAATGGCTGCCCCTCAATCCTATTTGTAAAGAGGATGCCATTATTCTTTTGTGAAAACTTGTATAGGCTTAGAAACACCCACCTGGGTCATTAGAATTGTAAAAATCTGTGACTGTAGAAATCTATAGACTGTACTTCATGCATGTAATGATTTACATAAACAGCCACCAAGTGTCATGTTAAAATGAGGAGAAAGTGATATGATAATATTGTTAGAATTAGGCAAGTCATATGAGAAACATCCGAGTCAGACAGCATGAGAATTGGCTGAACACACATCCGTATAATGAATATAACAGTAACAAATGTTTTATAGGTTCAAGCACCACAGCTTGTGACATGTGAGAGTTTAATATATATTGTACTAACAGTATTATATGGGTACAACTGTACGCATTACATACATACAATTAGTACCAATCAGTAGCCTACAAAGTGCTAACATCCTGATGATGATGAACTGCTGCATAGAAATGTCTGTCTGCACAAGTGTCAGCAAACCTAGGCTATAACTATGTTTTGAGAAAAACAGACAAGGTGTTGTAGACAGATGCAATACCAATTGGGAACTGGAGGGCTTCCTGATTATGAATCATTGCAAAGGAATGTATATTTGCACAAACATCAGCAAACCTAGGCTACAACTGTGTTTCAGTAAAACAGCTAAGGCATTGTAGGTATATACAATATCAATATTGAACTGATAGGCATCCATATATTTGACACATACTTAGTCCATGGTCAACCAGACTGTATACAATAACAAACTATACATTACAAGCAGCAATAAGACTTATATGCAGACCATTAACTCCCCAATATGTGTGACAGATATGTGTGACAGATACACAAACCCTATTGTTATATAGGTTGTGGAGTACAATTCAGTTACTGCTACAAAAAATTCAAAATTTTTGGTTTAAATTACAGTTTTAAGCACATTGTGGGATAATTTCACTTACCTTACTGATGCATGATGGGTATTCCTGCATTCTGAGCAATATACATGTTAATGTGAAAAACACAGGCCTGTAACAAGGATCAGATGCGTTTCATTTTATAAAACAGAAAAAATAATCAACATATCTATCTCCCTCCACTGCTCCACAAACCTGTGCTTTCGCTCGATGCACACAGTGCGATTCCTGATCCTGTCTTCACCACCTGAAAAAAGAAAACAGCAACTATGAATGATGTATTCCTCTAGTAAAAGTTTTTCTCAGAACAGTTTCTAGGCAATTTATTTCTGAAGAACATTAGACAATCACCATATACATTTTTCAAAGTTACATACAGGTTATAACATAACTGCGGTGTTGGTGCTGCGGTAGCGTTGTCACCTCACAGTAAGACGTCCTGTTAGATTCTCAGCTAAAGCGTCTTCTGTGTGGAGACATGCATGAATGGGTGTACCTTCATTGAAGGTTGTGCGTCAGGGCCGGCAACTCGGCATGTAAAATTCTACTGCCAATCATTAGCAGACCGGAGTTCCGCTGTGGCGACCCCTAACCGGGAAAAGCCGAAAGACACAACAACATACAGGTTTTAACATCTTTGATGGCAGATTGAAGGATATGAGATTCAAGCATGCAACTACAATGTACATCCAAATTCTAACACTGTCAACTACCTGCCTAGTTAATCCATCTTGACTGAAAGTGCCCCTTATGAATGTTGCGAAAAGACTTGGTTTTATGACATCACCTGGATGGGGGATGGTCTACTAATATGGATCCTAGCTTAGGATTTAAAAGAATGAGCATGTGCCGATCATGTAGGTAAAGCTTTTGCAAAACTTAACTCATGTTAGCACTGTTCAGAAACATTAACAGTAGTGGAAATCATTCATTCCTCAGACAGTGTCATGTATCATAGACTTACTGTTAACAGAAGCATATACTTTTCTGTACATGAAGGTATATTTTTATTTAACATTTGTTTACTAGCAAAGTCCAACTTGGAACAAAGCCAATTTTCAGCAGAAGCTTGGGGAGAAACACTCCAGATGCATGTCTTTGAGCATGGGAGGGAACTGGAGCACACAAAGGGAACCCACATGAATGCAGGGAGAACATGCAGACTCCAGACAGAAGGCACTCTAGCCAAGAATTGAACCAGAGAGCCTCTTGCTGGAAGGCAATAACACTACCGCTGCACCACTGTGCTGTCCGGCAAATGAGGACCATGCTATTCTTTGGCAAAGTGCACATCACTAAGCAAATACACACATCTTTCCTGTTCCGTATTTAAGCTGTAAGTCTTTCCATTCCACTCCCTCAAAAGATAAATAAGGATGATTTTCTTCTTGAATTGAATGTAATAATTATTAATAAAATAAAACTAAACTTGACAGCACTTTTAAAAATAATTCCATATTTCCAGAAAAACATTTATCAGACATATAACAGTCTGTAGCAAGCTCTAATAACCCTGTACTTAAAGAGATGCTGTTAATAGACCACTACAGATATGAATGTATTTGTAGGAATTCGACAAATAACCAAGTTATTCACAACCATGCACAAAGTGAAAGTTAATATCAATAAGTGTAATATGTCTCTCTAAAGAAATAGTATGGGTGAAGTAAACCAAGAGAACAATTTCAGATGTCTTTCCCCCTATGTGGATTGGAATCCTAAGCATGCCAAA
This sequence comes from Protopterus annectens, assembly GCF_019279795.1. Taxonomy (NCBI): domain Eukaryota; kingdom Metazoa; phylum Chordata; order Ceratodontiformes; family Protopteridae; genus Protopterus; species Protopterus annectens. The sequence goes on from NC_056728.1 coordinate 738,690,885, forward strand.
ATGTAGGGAGGCTAGTTAGTTTCCTTACGGGCCATGCTAATAGGCAGCAAGTGCTACAGTTTAACAAACAGGTACACTGTCATTTGTTCAAATTCCTGCTGAGAAGAGATGAAAACAGAAACTTCAAACACTTTTTGGACATATTATCGTAAAGAAATAACAGTTATCAACACATCACTGAAAACATATGTGTAAGAAGTCAGACATGTAATCCTTTTGGTTTAAATAAACGTCTCTGTGTGTTCAGAATGTTTATTTTATTAGGAGGAATAAATTAAAGAAGTTATGTATGAGATTTTATTCGGACATATAATGCTGCAATAGGCAATACTGTGGTACTACAATGGAAAACTAAGAAATGTGCAATCAACAGTGGCCTAAGTGCTATAGGCGTCAGTGATGCACAAGGACAGTGGCTGTGTGAAATGATGTTGTTATATGTTGTAAAATACATGTACATCTATAAAGTCCATAATTATGTATATTATAAACATTATTAAAGAAATTAACAGCATAGAAATCAAATCCGCACTTATGAAGACAGCAGCTGGCACGTCCACTTAATTATCTTCATGAGCTAATTGTCACAACAGCTAGTTAATGGTCATAAAAAACATCTCTGATATATATGGGACATAGCTATATCCCTAACAGTTTATGGGAATGCTCAGGTATATGTAGGATACTCACACTGTAGGGATCCATGGGCTGTTTCCACACCTCAGTGACCCTCCGATGAAGCTCCTCCTTGTCACTCAGATGCAAGTTATCACAGCGGTGGTGAACCGGTGCTCCCTTGCAATCCAGTTCCAGATGTCTATCATCACAAAGTTCCATGGCCTGGCTCTCATCTGGTGTGCCACTCCAGCATACACGGTCAGCATATGGGTGGTCTCCTCCTCAGTCCAGTTGGGTGCGCAGACACATGACAGCCTCCTCAAAGTAGCCATCTCGATCCACCAATGAAAAACGTCTGATAAATGTAAAAACAGAAAAATGCTCATCAAGGTCTCACTCAGTTTGCAGGCAGCAATGGACTAATCTGAAAATGTACCAAAATCTTCTTCTTCTTTCAACTTTTCCCGGTCAGGGGTCGCCCCAGCAGATCATCTGTCCCCTCATGATTGGCAGTGGAATTTTATAGTGTCGAGTTGCCAGCCCGGCACCCAACCTTCCACAAAAGGCACACACACATTCACATCTAGGGCCAATTTAGAGTGTCTAATCCACCTACTGCATGTCTTTGGGATGTGGGAGGAAACCCACGAGACCACAGGGAGGACATGCAGACTCCGCACAGAAGGCACCCCAGCCAAGAATTGAATCAGAGAACCTCTTACTGTGAAGCAGCAACTCTAACCGCTGCACCACTGTGGCTGCCCAAAATGTATGTCATGTAATCATATTATTGAAAGATAACTGGCATGTGCCACACACTGTACCATTTATTGATACCTGCTTTTTTTTATACAGTACAGTTGGGTGTTACACCATGTGCAGCCAATTTATGTGAGGTGCACAGATGGGATTCCAAAAGCTAGAATTTTAATGAACCTCATTAATTATGTATGGTGAAAATGGTACTTAAAGATGGGTGCACATTAGGTGCATTTAGTTTCTGTGATTTGGAGTGAGAGGAACATTAGCAAAGTGGTACCTTTTCTGTTTTGGTGATTATTACATCTGTTAAAGTTAGTCATTCTCAAAGGTACCTGTTAAATGTATTTTTATTGAAAATGTGAGCTTTAACATAACTTGTTGTAAGTTACTGGATGGATGTTTGATTGACCTTTATGCATACAGGTGTTATTTTAATAAATTGATTTCATGCCCATATGCAGTTGTATAGATAGAATCTGTACTTCTTATTGGTAATTCCTTACACTCGGTGGTGTAACTACAGAAACCTATGGATTCTGACGCTATCCGTAAGTACTATGTTCTTTTGATGTTGCAGATGTTTCTTAATTCATGTTTCTTAACTAAAGTGTTAATAATATGCTCTGTTGCTGTTATGGATATTTCTTCATTGCTCTTCTTAACAAAAGTCTTATCTCTACTGGCTCAGTATTAAAAGGATCTGTACTGTCTATGGCTTGCCAAGGATCCTAAAGTTTGCTGACACTTTCTGCATGCTGTTCAGTTGTTAGCTTGTACAGTATTTTCATGTAAAGTGCATATAGACTCCCATGACAAGAAGCTGTTTTCTTTAGACCTTCATTCAACATTTATGCTGTGTGAGGAGTTCAAATCCCACACACAGACTCAAAAGATATTACAAGTTATGTTTTGTTTACAAATGATTTGTATAAAAGCATTGTTGTTACTTTTTATATGTCATATTAATAGTTATCACAGTGTTTTACAGACTTTTGCATTTCACAAGAATACATACTGTTTATGTTGACATATGCTGTCCACAGAATCATCTGCATCAATGGGTTCTTACAGGAATATGATCATGTGCACATCGCTGTCTTTCAGATGGCCAACCATCCTAGGGGTAACAATGTCTCCCCAAAGGAGAATAAAATCATAATTGATCCTTTCCAACAACATGGACAGAGACTCCTTGGCCATTCTGGCAATACAGTTTGGAGAAATGAAACCTGGACTGACCTCACCAGCATAATAAATGTGGTTGAAGGTCACAACAGATGCCGTGATGATTGTAGATGCTGCTGTTCAGGCATGATCCTTTATGCAGGCAACAGAGTGAGACAATATGAGAGATCGAGGGATGCCACCGATGGTGGAACACCATTGATCCCCCTGATGACATCACAATATTTCTAATCTCATTATATACAGCGAGAAGGGAGAAGCACATACCCCAGGGGTGAGATAGACATGGAGATCCAGAAAAAACATGTATGCCTTTCTTTCCATAACATGACAGAGTAAAGAGAAAATCTCTGGATATTGCTGTATCATGCATATTAATGTATTCTCATTTTTGATTTACAGTAGCAGATCTGAGACATGCACAGAGATACACACAGAATGATGATGAAGATGATGATGATGATAATGGTAAGTTTAATGAGACGTAGTCATACAACTGCAGTACACAAAGAACAGTGCAACCAACATGTGCAATGCTCTCTGCATTAATATTCACAGGTCCTTCTACTTCAGGACAACACCAGGAAATGGCAGGTGATTGTCTCCATACAGTGTTACTATGACCACTTACCTGTTATTGCCTTAGCCTCATTTCATGGCACTGCTGTTTAGTATCATACTGGTATTGCCCTAACATTGTACACTACAGGAACATCCAGTGGGGGCCCAAGCCATGCAGGTTTAAGTTCAGACAGACCAGACATGTTACTGCAACAGGTTAATAGTTTGCATCAATGTGTAGCACACATGCGATGCATGACATTAATGGCAGCATTTTTTAATATAAGGCCCATCTGGCCTACAGGCACAATATCTACCAAGTGAGTATCTGCGGCCCCTGTTACTGTGTTGTATATCTGATGTTGTCAGTATTGCATTTTAAGTACATGACTGTGTTGTATTTCTCTTTACTTTCCCACTGCATGATCCACAGTACAATCTACAACTTGTCCACAGCAGGAGTTTGTCAGTGGTATACTATTAACTGCTTCTTACCTGTCCATCAATCCTGTGTCCTTCTTACCATTCCTAAGCCTGGCTGCAAGGTGGATGACTGCATACACTTTTCATCTACCCCATGGGGTCTGTCAGTGGTGCTATTAACTATGTTTCATACCTGTCATTGCTGTTACTCCTGTTGTTGTCCTCCATTAATACTGTGTCCTTCCCATTCCTATGCTAGACTGCATCATTCTCATCAACTGCACATACAAGTAGTATGTCTTTGTCAAACCTTCTGTATGTTTTGTGTTCAAATGGTTAATGGTGGCAAGGATGTGATTAATAATGCTGATTTTTCCCCCTACAATAACTGAAGTGCATCCCTCTTCAACAATACCATCTTCCAATGACGAGTTGTCAGGTGTGTGTTTAGTTTGTATTCCTCATGCATGTCACGTATGTTGGCTTTGCATCCTTTTTGTATACTCCATGTTATGCAGACTCCATGAAACATACAAACTGAAGAACTCATGTAAAATTATTATTTGTAACATTGCAGTGAGATATATGTCATATGTTTTTAATGATATCCAGCATGTGATAAAAGAACATTGGCCTGATCTGTGTCATCTGTCTATTCTTTTAGCACATCAGTTACCTATGCCATCCATCAGCCCATCCAGTGATCATGATGTGGGATCTGATGTGTCTCAGCATGGTAGCATGGCTACTAGCGCGCAGGACTTTGACATGTTGATAGAGTTCATCCAAGGTGTTGACAGTGATGTTGATACAGCTGTAGCTTCAGATGTGGAGGGAAACTTGTCTGGCTATTTGGAGAATGATGGGATACTGGATGTTGAACAGGACGAGACCACTGAATGACAGACCCAAGCTGAGATTACTGCTGATGTTGCCAGTTTCCCACAACATCCTGAAACAGGGCATCACAGTGGGCATAGGCATGCAGATGGTGAGCATGGCCAGGTGTCAGAAGGTGTCTGCCTTCTGCTGCAGGCAAATGAATGTTCCCAGCGACATCATTGATCAGCCATCCATGTACTTGCATGTGACATGGATTGTGTGGCACACCAGCTACTTTTGTTGCATGAAAGACTGGAGTGTGGACATGGCGATGTAATGGCAACAATGGTTGCTTAGAAGGATAGTATGCTAGCTGTGGCATGGCCAGTACACAGGTTGGCCTCTAAAGTACTAGAGCAGTGTCATAGTACAAGCAGGGTTCTGTGTGCCCTGAGTGTGCTTAGCCAACTGCAACATGGGAGAGGCAGACCACCTCTCTGCAGAACCACCACTGCCTATCGAGCATCACTGTCTATGGTTCAACACGCACACTTCTACTGCTGACCCATCTGCTGTAGTCCCACCAGTCACAACAAGGCCTTTAACTTGCAGTCATGTGTCTTCACCTCAACACAGTGTTGTCACTCCATCAGTCTCCTTTGTGGAGCAACCCGAGTCAAGTGTTTCTGTACATGGTAGGGGCAGAGCAGACTGTGGTGTGGGACGTCAGTGAGGTTGCCCTAAACTGCATTACAGTCAGTCCATCAGTGTCATAAACATAGCTGGCTCCTTGTATTACATTACTAGTTTACTGTGACATATTTTTCTGTGACTATTAAAAGTTCTGCATTATGTTCTGTGTTGTTTCATTTCTTTCCTGTTATGTTAAAGAGATAAGAACATGCTGCACTGATGTGTGTCCCTTATAGTTTTCCATACACTGACACAATAGCCTGAGTGTGTATGCATACTTGTGTCAGCTGTCCCGAGTTGATGATCCCTGTTGTGATAGATTTGTATATGTT